>NC_044551.1:73113535-73153942 GCF_007565055.1 Rhinopithecus roxellana
ATCTGCAATGGGGATACTTCCAAACGCAATGAAGCTTACGGTGGACAAAGGAAGTATCCCTCAGATAAAACTAGAAAGAAGCTATGTTTAAAACGTTCTTGGTGATGTGTGAATTCATCTCACAGAGTTTTTTTCATGTGATGGTTCATAGCAAGCAGTCATTATCACTGTTTTTTGAGCGAACCTGGAGAAGGACATTCTTTGAAAAATCGCATTGAGGGGCCATACGCTGATAAAAGAATATCAGCAGTTCAAACGTGAAAGAAGCTTCTTGAGAAACTTCCCCTTGTGATCTGTGTATTCCTCCCACAGAGTTACATCTTAGTTTCTCAGGGGAAAACAGTTTTGCTAACAACCATCTCTTTTCATGGAATCCACCAGGTGAGATTTGGGAGCCCATAGTGGCCCATGGTGGGAAGGTATATTCTTTCAGAAAAAACTAGAGAGAAAAAAAGCGTAATGAAGGAAGATTGCTTCTGATGTGGTACGTCATCACACAGAGTTTCCACGCACACTTCCCTTCTTTAACAGTTTGCTAACTACTTGCTATCTAGGTGTGTTCGCAAAGTGATATTTGGGAAGTCATTCTATTTGGGCTAGTGGTGGATAGAAAGCAAATCCTCAGATCAAAACAGCTCGAAGAAGCCCTTCTGAGAAACTGCATTTCGAACTGTTGTGAATGCAACCTCACGAGTTAAACGTTTTGTCTTCAGGTGTGCAGTTTGCTGAACAACGTTTGTCTGGAAATCTGCAATGGGATACTCTGAACAATAAGCTTACGGTGACAAAGGAAACCCTCAGAATAACTTAGAAGAGACTTTGGTTTAGAAACTCTTGTGGTGAATGTTGAATAGTATCTCGTCAACGTTACAACTTATGTTTTCAGCAGTCCGCCTATCAGTGTTTTTGAGGAACCTGAGGAGACTTCTTTGAATCATGGCCCAGACCTTCCGTTATCAACGAAAGTATCATCCTAAATCGTGAATAAAGCTTCTGATGAAACTTCTTGTGATCTCCCTGAATTCCTCTCCCAATACTTAGCATTACAGCTTATGCTCAGGAAAGCAAGTTTGCTAACACTCTCTTTCGTGGATCTGCCAAAGTGATTTTGGGAGCCCCATAGGGCCCATGGGTGAAAAAAGGAAATGAAAACATATTCAGATATAACTAGAGAGAAGCTTACTAGAGATTGCTTTCTTAGTGGTGTGACTCATCACCAAGCTTCGCACCGCCTCCTCTTGGAAAGTTTACTAACTCTGTGTGTCTGTTTTCTGAGCGAGTGATATTGGGAGCGTCATTTGGGCTAAATGGGAAAGAAGGAAATAATCCTCAGATCAACTCGAAGAAGCTTCGTGAGAAACTGACTACGTTGTCATTTATGTGGTGATGCAACCTCATCAGATGTACCGGTTGTCTTCATGTTCAGTTTGCTAACACAGTTTGTCTGGAATATTGCCATGGGATCTTCTGAACGATGACATAAGGTTAGGTACAAGAAGACTAGCCTCGATGAAAAACTAGAAAGAAGCTTGTTAAAACTTCTTGGTGAGTGTGAATTCATCTCCAAGTTACACTTTATGTGTCGGATGCAGCAGACCCTATTATCATGTTGATACACTCTGTTGAGTGTAAAACACTAATAGATGGCGTACATGGATCGCATGCAGGCACGTACGCTGATAAAAGGAAGTACTCAGCATTCAACGTGAAGAAGAGCGTTGCTAGAGAAACCTTGTTGTGAATCCCTCCCGTAGTAACCCGTGCTCCGCGTCAAGTTGATTACCAGGATCGAGTGATTACTCAGGAAACTTTGCTGAATCCGCTTGTTCGCGGGAATCCGTCAGTGTGAAGACATTTGAGGACCCATAGGGGCCCATGTGGGAAAGAGGATTATCTCAGAAATAACTAGAGAGAAGCTACTGAGAGATTGGCTTTCTGAATGTGACTATCCATCACCAAAGACGGTTCACCACATCTCCCTTCTTTGAACAGTTTTGCTAACTCTTTAGTCTTGTGTTGGCAAGGTGATTTGGAGCTCTTTGTGGCTAGTTAAAAGGAATACTCAGTCATCAAAAACCTCGAGACGCCTTCTGAGAACTGCATTCAATGTGTGAAGGCAATCTCGAGTATACCGTTGTCCTTCATGTGTTCAGTTGCTACACACGTTTTCGGAAATCTGGCATGGGTATCCTTCTGAACGTCAATGACTTATCGGTGACAAAGGAAGTATCCTCAATGAAAACTAGAAAGAAGCTTCTGTTAAAACTGTTGGTTGTATGTTGAATTCAATCTCAAGAAATACACGTATGAGTGATACATGCCAGGCGGAGTCCCGATTATACATGTTTTTGAAAAACACTGAGAGGGACTCGTTTGGAGAACGCACTGAGAAGCCTCAATCTGTGAAAGAGAGTAGCAAGCATGTTCAAATCATATAAGGAAAAACGTTCGTTCTGGAGAATACCTTCTTCTGGAATAATCTCTACTGCACAGAGTTACATTTGCGTAGAGTTCTCGAGAAGCAGTTTGGTAACACTCTGTTTTCGTTAATAAATCTGGCAAAGTGGACATGAATTGGAGCCCCCCCATAGGACGCCATGTAAGACAAAAGGATTATCTCAGGATAATAACACGTAGCGAGAACTATAGGAAGCAAAATTGGGCTTTACTATGTGTGACTTCCAGCACACAGAGGTTCCACAATGCCCCTTCCCTTTGAATGAACAGTTTGCCTAACTCTGTTGTATCTGACAGTGAATGTTTCAAGTGTATCGGAATCCATTGAGGCCATGGTGAAAAATAGGAATATCTCAGCAACTCGACAAAACTTCGGAGAGAACCGTGCATAAATGCTTCGATTAGTGACTCACACTCACGTGTACAAACAGTTTGTCTTCACATGTTCAGTTTGCTACTCAAGTTTTCTGGAACTATCTTGGGCAATGGGATACTTTCGACAGCAAATGACCGCTTACCGTGACAAAGAAGTATCCGCAGATGAAAACGTAAAGAAGACTTTGTTAGAAACTTCTATGTGATGTGTGGAATTCATCTCCAGAGTTACACTTAGGTTGTCATGGCAGAAGTCCGCGTATCAGTGTTTTTGAGGAACCTGAGGAAGGACTTCTTTGAATGGCATTAGCCTATGCCATTAAAGAAATATCAGGCATCGTTCAAAATCGTGAAAAGAAACCTTTATGAGAAACCTGCTTCCTATTACTTTTCTCCCACAGAGTTACAGCTTTCTAGTTCTCAGGAAACAGTTTGCTAACACTACTCTTTTCTGGAAGTCTGCCAATAGAGTTTGGGATCCCATAGGGGCCCATGGTGGAACAGAGTAATATCTTTCAGAAATAACTAGAGAGAAGCTTACTGAAGCAGATGGCTTTCTTTCGATGTGTGATTCATCACATCAATTCCTTCCCACACCACACTTCGACTTCCCGCTTTAACAGTTTGCTAACTCATGTTATCCTTGTGTCTGCTGCAGAAGTGTTGATATTTGGGAGCGTCATTCGGGGCTAGGGTGAAGATAGGAAATATCCTCAGATCAAACACTCGAAAGAAGCTCTTCTGAACTCATAACGCAATTTTGGTGTGTGTAATGCAACTCACAGAGTTACACGTCGTTTGTCTCTCAGTTTCATTTGCCACACAGTTGTCTGGAAATTGCAATAGGCGATACTTCTTAAGGTATGAACTTGGGCGGTGACAAAGGAAGATACCCTCAGATGGAAAACTAGAAAGAAGCCTTGTAGTTAAACTTCTTGGTGATGTGTATAAATTCAATCCTCTCAAGTTACACGTATGTGTCACTGCAGCAAGTCTGTTCAGCTGGTTTTTGAGGAATCGAGAGGACTGTCTTGAGATCGCATTGAGGCCTACGCTATAAAGGAAATATTCAGATGTTCAAACGATGAAAGAGAGCTTCTGAGAAACTTTTTCTGGATCTTGAAATACTCCGCTCAGATTCTTACAGGCTTAGTCCTCAGGAGTAACATTTGCTACAAACCTACTTTTCGTGGAATCTGCATGTGAGATTTGGGGAGCCCATAGGGGCCAGTCTGGAAAAGGATATATTTTCAGAAAATAACCTAGAGAGAAGCTTAGACTGAGAGATTTGCTTTCTATGAAGTGTCATCCACACGGATTCCCATCCTTCTTCCCTTCTAGCAACAGTTTGGTAACTCTGTGACTTTGGTGTTCTGCAGAGTTGATATTTTGGCGAGCGATCATTAGTGGGCTATGGTGAAGAAGGAAATGTACCAACTCAGATTCAAAAGTCAGAAAGAAGCTTCTTCTGAGAACTGCATTCGATGTGTGATGCAAATCACAGAATTCACTTTGTCTTCAGTGTTCAGTTGCACACAGTTTTCTCTTGGAAATCTCTGCAATGGATGTTCTTACCTGAACTGCTGATGAGTTAACGGTGACAAGGAATTCTCAGATGAAAACTAGAAAAACTCGTTAGAAACTTCTTGTGATGTGGTTTAATTTCATCCTCTCACGGTTACACTTATTTCATGCAGCAGTCCGCATTATCAACGTGTTTTTGAGGAACCTGAGAGGACCTTCTTTGGATTAGCTGCAGAGGCCTCGCATGAGATAAAGGAAATCACATTCAAAGTCGTGAAGAAGCTTTCTGAGAATCTTCTGCTTGTGTATCTCGGTGAATTCTTCCTGAGTTCCTACACTTAGTTCTCTCAGGAAGCAGTATTGCTACACACACTCTTTTAGCACTGTTTTCGAATCTCAAAGTGAGATGTTGGGACCCCAGTAGGCCCATGTGAAGAAGGGATATACTTCAATAATAACTAAAGAATTACTGATCAGATTGCTTTAAATCTGATGTGTGACTTCTCACACAGATTTCCACACACCACATTCCCTTCCTTGGAACAGTTTGCTAAATCTGTTATCCCTTGTGTCCTGCAAGTGAATTTGGATGGGAGCTGCATTGTGGGCCATGGTGAAAAAGGAAATAACCTCAGATCAAAATAAACTCGAAAAAACTTTTGAAGAATACATGACTATCTTGGCATTTGATGGTGAATTGCAACACAGATTTACAAACGTTTGCTTCATCATTTTCAGTTTTGCTAACACCACGTTTTCGGAAATCTGCAATGGATACTTCTGAACTCAATGAACCTTACTGTGAACAAAGGAAGTATCCTCAGATTGAAAAACTTAAAGACAAGAGCTTTTTTAGAACTTCTTGGTGATTGTAATTATCTCGTCAGAGTTACACTGTACTGTTCATGGCGGCAGATCGCTATCGTGGGGGTTGTTTTGAGGAAACCGAGGAGGAACTTTTTGAATGGCATATGGCCGTAGGGGGCCGTGATAAAAGGAACTGTTCATCAGTTTCAAATCGTGAAAGAACTTTCTCTGAGAAACTTACTCGTGATCTGAATCACTCTTTCATCACAGTAGTTACAGCAATGCTGTGTATCTCAAGAAGAGTTTGCTAACACTTCGTTTTCGTGGAATCTGAAGATGATGATTGGGGCCCATAGTACGGGCCCATGGTGAGAAAAGGAATATGTCTTTAGATACAATAACAGAGAGAAAGCGTTACGAGAGATTGCTTTTCTAATATGTGGCGTTCATCACAGCAGGAGTTCCCAGCATTCCCCTTCTTGGAAGAGTTTTGCTAACTCTGTTACTTCTTCTTTTCTGCAGATGTATTTGGAGCTCAATTTTGGGCTATGGTGAAAAGAATAACCTCAGGATCAAACTCGATAAGCCTTCGAAGAACTGCATTTCGATGTGTGAATGCACTTCAATAGAATTAGCATCGTTTCTCTTCATGTTCAGTTTGCTAACACAGTGTTCCTGGAAATCTGCAATGGATTACTTACTGAAACGCAATGAACGCTTACGGTAGACAAGAAAGTTAACCTCAGATGAAAAACTAGAAAGAAGCTTTGATTAAAACTTCTTTGGTGATGTGTTAATTCAATCCACACAGTTGCACTTATGATCGTGGCAGCAGTCCTGCTATCAGTGTTTTTGAGAACCATGAGGAGGACTTATATTGAATCGCTTGAACCTACGCGTGATAAAGGAAATAAGTCAACAGTTCAAATCGTGAAAGAAGCTTTCTGAGAAAACTTCCTTGTGTGCTGTGAATTCTATCACAGAGTTACATCTTCATCTCGTTCGTCAGGAACAGTGTGCTACACTCTTTTCGGGAATCTGTAGAGTGAGTTATGGGAGCCCAGTCGGGGCCTGGGGTGAAAAGGGATATATCTTCAAGCCAATACTAGGAGAAGCTTACTAGAGGATTGCTTCCTGATGTGTGAACTTCATCACACAGTAGTTCCACCCTTCCCTTCTTATTAACAGTTTGCTAACTCTGTTTCTATCCTTATGGATCTGCAAATTGATATTTGGATAAGCTCTGGTCCGGGGTAGGTGAAAAAGAAATATCCACTATATCAAAACTCGAAAGAAGCCTTCTCTTCGAGAAAAACTACGGCATTTTCGATGTGGGAATGCAACCAACAGATTACACTTTGTCCTTCAGTGTTCTTTTGCTAACACAGTTTTCTGGAAATCTGCAAATGTGATACGTTCTGAAGCGCATGACTGTTACGGGACAAAGGAATATCCTCAGATAAAGAAACTAACAAGAGACTTGTTAGAAACTTCCTTGTTGATGGTGTGTGAATTCTCGAGCTCTAGAGTTTACATGATGTTCAAATAGCAAGCAGTCCCGCATATCATGTGTTTTGAGGAACGCTGAGGAAGACGTCTTTGAATCGCATTGAGGCCCCTGGATAAAGGAATATTTCATAGTTCAAACTGTAAAGAAAGCTTTCTGAAAACATTCCTTGTGATCTCTGATTCCCTCCTCCACAGATGTTACATGCTAACATTCCTCCATGGAACAGTTTTCTAACCTCTTCGTGGAATCGCAAGTGAGATATTTGGGAGCCCATAGCGGCCCATGGGTGACAAGAAGATATTCTTGAAAACCGATACAAACTGAGAGAAGCTTCTCGAGAGATTCTTTCTCGTATGTGTGACTCATCACACAGATTTCCACAATCCGTTCTCCTGGATTTCTCTTTTAAACGTTCTGTTACTGCTATCTTGCTAGGTATGCGAGCTGCACTTATTTGACTGTTTTGGGCTATGATGTAAAAAGGGAAAATAACATCAGATCAACTCATAGAAGCCTCAGAGAAACTGCTTTCATTGTGAATGCAACTCAAGAGTATACAAACGTTTGTCTCAGTGTTCAATTTGCTAACACAGTTTTCTGGAATCTGAATGGGATACCTTCGGAACGCAATGGGACGCTTACGGTACAAAGGAAGTTCCTCAGATTTTGAAAACATGAAAAGGCTGTTAGAAAAACTTTCTTGGTGATGTTGAAGTTCATCTCACAGAAGTTCAGCTTATGTATTCAGTGCAAGCAGTCCTTCATCACGTGTTTTTTTGGAGGGAACTGAGAGAGGACTCCTATGGACGCATTGAGGCCTACGCTGGATGAAGAAATATCAGCACTATATCAAACGTGAAGATAAGCTTGTGAGAAAACTTCCTTGTGATCTGTGAAGTTCCTCCCTCAGTGTTTACAACTCTTAGTTCTCAGGAACAGTTTGCTAACCCTCTTTCGTGTGAATCCGCCAGAGTGGCTTGGGAGCCCATAGGGGCCCTGGTGGGAAGGTATATCTCGAAAATTAACTAGAGAGAAGCTTAAGAGAGATTTTTCTCGATGTTGGTTGACTTCATTCAACACAACGAGTTCCCCTTCCCCTTCTTTTAAGCAGGGTTGCTAACGATCTGTTATCTTGGGGCTGCAAGTGGATATTTGGGAGCTACTCTTCTGGGACTATGGGTGAAAGGAATAATCCCTCAGTCAAAACTTCGAAAAAAGCCTTCTTGAGAACTGCATTTCAATGTGTGAATGCAAATCTCAGAGTTACACCCGTTTGTCTTCAGTGTGCGGTTTGCTAACCCAGTTTTTTCTGGAAATCTGCAATGGGGATACTTTCTGAACGAAGAGAAGCTTATGGTGACAAAGGAATATCCTCAGTAAACTACACATGAAAGAAGCCTTGTTTAGAAACTTTTTGTGTGTGTGAATTCACTCTCTCAGAGTTACACTTATGTGTCATGCAGCAGTCCCATTATCACTGCCAGTCCATTTCTTTGAGGAACCCTGAGAGGGGGCTATATCTTCTTTTGGATCGGGCATTGAAGGCCTTACACTGGTAAAAGAGAGTCTCAGCATTTCAAAAAGGAGAAGAACAATTTCTGGAGAATCTTCCTTTTGTTCGTGTGAATTCCTCTCACAAGTTACACACATTTTAGGTTCTCAGGAAGCAGTTTGCTACACTCCTTTTCGTGGAAACTACAAAGTGAGATTTGTGGCGCCATAGGGACCCATGGTGAAAAAGGATATATCTTCAGATAATACATAGAGAGAAGCCTTACTTGAAGATGGCTTTATGATGTGTGCTTAATTGCTTCCTCACACAGCGGTCCCACAAATACCTTTCTTGAAACTTTTCTAAATAACTTAATCGGTGTGTTCTCTGCAAAGTGAATTCGGGAGGCTATTGAGGCTAATTGGTGAAAAAGGAAATAAAGTCCCAAACCAAAAACTCGAAAGAAGCCTTCTGAGAAAACTGCATATCGGTGTGTGAATGCAACACACAGATTACACGTTTTGTCTCAGTGTTCATTTGCTAACCGTTTGCTTCTGGAAATCTGCAATGGGGATACTTTCTTAGACGCAATGAGAACGCTTACAGGTGACAAAGGAAGTATCCGTCGATGAAAACTAGAAAGAAGCGTTGTTAGAAACTTCTGGTGATGTGTGAATTCATCTCACACATAGTTACACCTTATGAATCGTGCTGCATTCGCTATCGTGGTTTTTTGGTAGGAACCTGAGAAGACCGTTATTTTGAATCGGTCTTGAGGCCTACGCTGATAAGCGGAAATATCAGCAGTCAAACACGTGAAAAGAACCTTTCTCTGAGAAACCTTCCGTCCCTAGATTCTCTGTGATGTTTTGAGTCCTCCTCCACAGGGTAAGCGTCGTCGGTCGCGCAGGAAACAGGGTTTGGAAAACCGGGTTCAGGAAGTTCTGCAGAGTGAATGTTGGATCCCATGGGGCCCATGGGCGACAAGGTATATCGTCCAAAAATCAGTTATAGAAGATGCTACGAGGCATTGCTTGCTTCTGAATGTGTGAAATTCAGTCACACAAGAGGTTCCACCTTCCCTCTTTAGACAGTTTGCTAACTCTGTTATCCTTGTGGTCCTGCAAAGTGATATTGTTTGGGTGAGCTCATTCGGGCTATTGTGAAAAAGGAAATATACCTCAGATCAAAATTCGAAAGAAGCCTTCTGAAATAAACTGCATTTCGAGGTTGTAATGCCTCACAGAGGTTACCGTTTGTTCTTAGTGTTCAGAATTTGCCACCACAAGTTTTCTGTGAAATCTGGCAATGGCGATGCTTCTGAAACGTAATGGAACTTAGTGTGACAAAGGAAGGAATATCCTCAGATGAAAACTAAAAGAAAGCTGCTTCTGTTAGATACTTTCTTGGTGATGTGTTCATTCATCTCTCAGAGTGTACAACTTATGTGTCATGCGCAGTCTGTTGTTCATGTTTTTGAGGAATCAGAGAGGGACTTTCTTTGGAATCCCATTGAGTGCCTGCGGTGATAAAGGAAATATCCTCTAGTTCAATCCGTAAGAACTTTCTGGAAACTTTGTTTGCTGTGATCTCTGAATAACTCTCTCCCGAAAGTTCCAGCTTAGTTCTCAGAAAGTAGTTTGCTAACACGCCTGTTTCGTTCGTGGAATCTGCAAAGTGAGATTTGGGAGACCCATATAGGGGCCCATGGTGAAAAGATAGTAGCAGTCAGAAAATAACGTATAGAGAACGTTACGAGAGATGTGCGGTTCGAGGGGTGACTGTCAGTCACACACGAGTTCCACCATCCCATTCACGCGTTTAGCATGGAGAACTCTGGTTACTTTTGTTTTGCAGAATTATTTGCGAGCCTCATTGGGCTATGGTGAAAAAGAGAATAAAAGCCTCAAGATCAAACTCGAAAGAAGCTTGTCTGAGAAACTGCAAAACGATTGTGTGAATGCACTCCAGATTTACACTTTGTCGTTCAGTGTTCAGTTTTGCGACACAGTTTTTCTGGAAATCTGCAATCGATCTCTGAACGAATGAAGCTTGCGAACGGTGACAAGGAAGTGATCCTCAGATAAAAACAGAAAGAAGCTCTGTTTAGAAACTTCTTCGGTATGTTTAAGTCATCTCTCAGACGTTACACTACTTCTGTGTCAGCACAGTCCATATACTATCACTCGTTTTTAGGAAGCCTGAGAGTGAACTTCTCAGTTTGGTGGGTTCTTCTGAGCCTACGCTGATAAGGAAGAGTATCAACGCATTTCACCAAAGACTGAATAGAACCTTTTTCTGAGAATCTGTCGCTGTGTTTCTTGAATTCCTCATCACAGGTTTCAATCTAGTTCTCAGGAAGCAAGTTTGCTAAACAACTCTTTTTCGTGAAACGAGCAAATGAGAGATTTTGGAGGCCCCATAGGGACCACATGGGGGGAAGAAGATCTCAGAAATAACTAGAGAGAAGCTTACTGATAGATTGCTTCCTCCTAGATGTTGTGACTTCAACTCACCAGAGGTTCCACCACTCCCTTCTTTGAACAAGTTTGCTAAATCTATCGGTCTGATCCTGGTCAAAGAGTGATTATTTGGGCCAGCTCTTTGTGGGCACTATGTGAAAACGGAAATAACCTCAGATCAAACTCTCGAAAGGAGCATTCTGAGAACTGCATTTCGATGTGGTGAAGGCACACGTGATTACACTTTTCTCTTCAACTGTTTCAGTTGCTAAGACAGTTTTGCTGAAATCTGCAATGGGGATACTTCTGAACGCAATGAAGCTCTACGGTGTCAGGAAGTATCCTCAGATGAAAACTAGAAAGAATTTGTAGAAACAATCGTTGGTGATGTTGAATTCTCATCTCTTCTCCCAGAGTTACACTTATGTTTCTATGCAAGCAGTCCGCATATCGTGTGTTTTTGTTAGGACATTGAGAGGATTATTGAATCGCATAGAGGCCGCGGTGGAATAAGAGAAATAGTCTCATTCAAATCGTGAAAGAAGCTTTCAGAGAGAAACTTCCCCATTGGTGATCTCTGATATTCCTCTACCTCCCAGAGTTTACAACGCTTAGTCTCAGAAAGGCAGTTTGCTAACAGCCAAACTCTGTTTCGTTGGATATCCTGCAAGTGATATGTGGGAGCCCATAAGGGTCCCATGTGAAGGGATAAGGATAATCCTTCAGATAATAACTAGAGAGAAGCGGATCTGAGAGATTTGCTTTCCTGATGTGTGACCTTCATCACACAGAGTGTGTCAACAAGTTCCCCTTCTTGGAACAGTTTTGCTAAAACTTTCGTTATCTTGTGTTCTGCAAGATTGATATTGGAGCTCACTTTATGGGCTATAGGTGGGAAAAAGAAAATATCCTCAGATTCAAACTGGAAGAGGCCTTCTGAGAAACTGTCATTCGATTGTGAAGCAACGTCACTAGACTTACAAACACGTTTCTCTTCAGTGTTTCAATTTGCTATCACAGCTTTTCTGGAAATCTGCAAATGGAATAACTTTCTGAACCCAATGAACCTTACGGTGCACAAAGGAAATCAATATCCCAGATGAAAACGAAGAAGACTTTGGTTAGAACTTCTGGGAGTGGTGAATCACCTCACAGAAGATTACACTATGATATTCCAGTCAGCAAGTCTGCTATCATAACTGTATTTTGAGGAACCTGAGAAGGGCTTATTTGAATCGGCATTGAAAGCCCTACGCACGACCGAAAGAAATACAGCAGTCAAAGCATTTCAAAATCGTGAGGAAGGCTTTGCTGAGAAACTCCTTTGAATGTTGAATTTCCGTCACTAGAGTTACAGTCTAGTTCTCAGGAAACAGTGTGCTAAACAATCTTTCTCGTGGAATCTGCAGAGAGTGAGAGATTGAGCCTATAACGGGGGCCCCATGGTGGGAGGATATATCTTCAAAGCATAACTAGAGAGAAGCTTTACTGAGAGATTGCTTTCTTGATGTGTGACCTTTCACACACAGAGTTTCGCACCCTTCCCTGTGTGAAACAGTTTTTGCTAATCTCTGTTATCTTTGTTCACTGCAAGATTGATGTTGGGCGAGCTCTTTGTGGGCTATTGAAAAAGGAAATATTCCAACAGAATCAAAACCATCGAAGAAGCCTTATGAGAAACGCATTTCAATGGTGAACTGCAACTCGGCAGACTTACACGTTGTGTCCTTCAGTGTTCAATTTTTGCTAACATCAAATTTCTGGAAATCTGCAATGGGGATATCCTTCCTGACCGTCAATGAAGCGTTAAAACGGTGACAAAAGGAATATCCTCAGATGAAAACTAGAAAGAAGCTTTGTTAGAACTCTCTGGTGATGTGTGATTCCCATCTCACACAGAAGTTCAAGTGATGTTTCATAGCAGCAGTCCCGTTATCAGTGTTTTTGAGAGAACCGAGGAAGGACTTCTTTGATATCGCCATTGAGGCTACGGCTGATAAAGGAATAATTCGCATGTCAAATAACGATACAGAAGCTTTCTATCTCTTTTTTTTTTTGCAGAAACTCTTCCTTGGTGATCTCGTGAATTTCCTCCTCCAGGGTTACAACCGTCTTTCTCTTCTCCGGACAGTTTGCTAAACCCTTTTCATGAAGCCTGCAGAGTGAGATTTTGGGGAGCCCGCATAGGGCCCATGGTGAAAGGATGTATAATCTTCAGAAAGAAAATGAGAAGAAGCTTACTGGAGACTTTGATCTCTGATGTGTGACCTTCATCACACATGAGTTTCCACACCTTTCCCAGTTCTTTTGAACAGTTTGCTACTCGTGACTTGTGTTTTCGCAAGAGTGTTTTGGGAGCCTCATTTGAGGCTAGTTTATGACAAAGGAAAATACCTCATCAAAACTGAAAGAAGGCTTGCAGAGAACTGCATTTTTCGATTGGTGATCATGCACACTCACAGAGTTAGCCCGTTTTGTCTTCAGGTGTTCAGTTTGCTATACACAGTGTTTCTCCTGGAATCATCTGAAATGGGATACGTTCTTTTGAACCGCAATGAAGCTTACTGTGAAAAGGAATATACCCAGATGAAAACTAGGAAGAAGCTTTGTTAGAAAACTTCTGGTGATAGTTGTGATTTCACTCTCCAGAGTTATCAGCGGTGATGGTTCATCAGCAGCAATTTCATTCATCACTGTTTTTTGAGGAACAACGAGAAGGACTTTCTTGGATCGCATGAGGCCTACGTGATAAAGAAATATCAGCACTTTCAACAAACGTGAGAAATCTTCTCTCGAGAGAACTTCCTTTTGATTCTGTGATTTCCAGTCAGAGTTAACAACTTAATCTCAGGAAACTTTGCTAACACCTCTTTTCGTGAAATCCCCGCAAGAGTTGAGCTTGGAGCCTATAGGGCCCATGGTGGAAGAATAGTATCGTCAGAAATAACTAGGAGAGAAGCTTAGAATGAGAGATGGCTTTCTGATGTGTGCTTCACATCACACGAGTTCCACCCACTCCCTGTCTTGAACGTTTGGCTAACCCTCCTGTTAGCTGTGTGGTCTGCAAGATGATTATTTGGCGCTCATTGTGGGCTAACTTTGTGTAAAAAAGAAATACCTCAGATCAAACTCGAAAGAAGCCTTTGAAAAGTGCATCGTTCATGTGTGAATGCAATCACAGAGTTTACACGTTTGTCTTTCATGTTCAGTTTTGCTACCCCAGTTTTCTGGAACATCTGCAATGGAGAACTTCTGACGTAATGAAGCTTACGGTGACAAAGGAAAGTATCCTCCCCAAAAGATGAAACTAGAAAGAACGTCTTTGTTAGAAACTGTCTTTGTGATGTGTGATTCTTCTCTCAGAGTTACAACCTTATGTTCATAGGCAGTTCCCGCATTATCACTGTTTTTGAGGACCTGGAGGACTTCCTTTGTGATCGCATTGTGAGGCTAACTGGTAAAGAAGTATCAGTATTCAAATAGGGAAAGAACATTTCTCGGCAACTTCTTTGTGATCTCTTAATTCCTCTCCTGCCAGAGTTACAGCATTATATGCTCAGAAGCAGTTTTGCTAACACCTATCTTTTGGGTGGAACTGCAAAGTGGAATATTGGGAGCCCCAAGGGCCCATGGTGAACGGAAGGATATAGCCTTCAGATTAGTAACTAGAGAGAAGCTTACATGCTTATGAGTGCGAATGTCTCACAGGTCACTGATCTACTGTTCGATAACACAAGTTCACCTACCTTCTGGAGTTCATCTGGTCTTTATCTGTGGTGTCTCAAAGTGATATTGGGAGCTCATTGAGGGCTATGTTGAAAAAGGAAATATCCTCAAAATCAAAGACTGAGAAACGCAATGGTGTTGAAAACCACGATCGATGTGTGAGCACTCAGCGATACACGTTTGTCTCTTCAGTGTTAGTTTTGGCTAATACAAGTTTCGCTGAAATTCTGCAATGGATACTTCTGAACGCAATGAAGGCTATGGGTGACAAAGACGTACCTCAGATGAAACAAAAGAAGCTTTGTTAGAAATGTTTGGTGATGTGTGAATTCAAATCTCACAGAGTTTACAGCTTATGTTCATCAGCAATCAGTACCTACAGTGTTTTTGAAGGAACCTGAGGAAGGACTCTTTGGATCGATGAGGCCTACGACTGAAAAGGGAAATATCATCGCCAGTTCAAAACGTGAAAAGAACCTTCTGAGAAACTTCCTTGGACTTTGTTCCGGTCCACCGTTGTACACTTAGGTTCTCAGGCAAACAGTTTGCTAACATCTCTTTTTCATGAATCTGCAGATTGTGTGCGGTGTGTGTGTGTGCCTGATGGGGGGCCCGATTGGTGGAAAGAAAGAATATACAGCCTCAGAAAATAACTGGGAAGAGAAGCTCACTGGGGAGAGTTGCAGCCATTCCTGAGGTGTGACTTCATCAACACAGAAATTCCGGGTGGCGTCTGCTTCCCTTTCTGGTGGAACAGGGGGATTTGCCTAGCCATCGGTCTGTTGAGGCGTTTGTGTTTCTGCAGTAGTGATATTTTGGGTGGGGTGGGGCTGCTGTACGGGTGAATTGTGGGGGGGGTAGGTGGGGGGGGAATACCAAGCATTGTGGCTACGTATGAAAAAGGAAATAACCATGAAACCCTCGACGGGTTCCAGAGGTTGTGGTCGCGGCGACGAAAGAAACGTCTTTGTGTTGGGGTGTCTGCATTTGGGGTGTGATGGGGGTAAAGGTCGAGAGTCGCACACGGGGTGAGAGGAGTAGGGTTGGTGTGGCCGGTAGTGTGGGGTGGGTTGGTGATTGTGTGGTGGTCATGGGGGTATGGGAGTTTGTGGGCTGCGGTGGTGGGGTGTCGTGGGTGGTGTGGGGTTGTGTTGTTTAGTATATATCGTTATCGGGACGAACAGGGGGGGGTGTGGAGGGGGGTGGGGGGGGGTGTGGTGGGAGGTGAGTAGTGGGTGGAGTGGGGGGTTCGTGTGGTGAGGAGAGTCGTGGGGAACTTCCTGCAATGGGATACGGCTGAAACGTAAGTGGAGCATGTCCTGTGACAAAGGAAGTATCCTCTGATGAAAACGCGCACGCAGTGAAGTTTGTGGGGTTAGAAAACTTCTTGGGTGAGGTGGGAAAGTCATCGCTCAGAGTGTAAACTTATGTTTATGGAGCCGAGTGCGCAGCAGGTTGCAGCGACGAGGTAGGGGGGGGGGTGAAGTGTTGGGTGGGGGAGGAAACCTGCGGGGGAGGGAGCATGTTGCTTAAAGAAAATCGGCAGGAGTGCATGCGGGAGAAGGAATATATCATCAGTTCAAATCGTGGAGATGTATACAAGAACTGGCGGAGAAACGGCTTTCGCTGCGCTCCTGAATTACTCTCTCTCCCACGGAACAGCTTAGTTCGCCGCAGAAACAGGGGCTAACGACCGCGGGGCGGGAATCTGCAAAGGGAGATGTGAGCCCAAGGGGCCCATTGGGGGAAAAAGGAATATATCTGTCATGAGAAGACTTGAGAGAAGGTTACGGCGGAAGGATTGCTATCTGGATGTGTGGACTGCAGCACACGTGCTCTGGGTGGTTGAAAAAATCTAAACAGTGGGGGGTGTCGTCTTTGGTGTGTGTGGGTCAGTGGAGGAGGGTAAGTGGGTAGTATGGGGAGCAAACAACAAGGAGCGGGGTACAAAAGTGTGTCCTTCCCTTCTTGGAACCGTTTGGCTATACGGTGCAATAATACGATGTGCGGTCGTGTCGGTTGTGTTCTTACTGCATAGTGATAAGTTTGGGAAGCTCCACGTGATTTGGGCTAAGGTATGGTAAAAAGAAAGAACCGGAGCTCGGGATCACAAAACTTCGAAAGCAGGTCCTGGGGGGGGGTCGGGGGGGGGGTTGCTGAGTAAACTGCATTGCGATGTGTTTAGGTGTTGCCACTCCTGAGATTGTGGGTCTGTTGTCTTCATTTGCATGTGCTAACACACGGTCTGGAAATCTGCCAATGGGATACTTCCGGAGGCGGTGAATGAAGGTTACGGGACAAGGAAGGAGCCTCAGAAGTGAAAACGAAAAGAAAGAAGCGTGTAGAAACTTCTGGGAGGTGTGAATTTTTCATTGTGGTTGCGTTCAGGTGCGGGAGGTGGGTGTGTCTCGGTGTGCTTCTTAGTTTTACCTGCAGGCAGGGGGGGGGTCCCCGGGCGAGCAGTGGGGTGTGTGCGGTGGGTGGGAAGCCGGGGGTGGGGGGGGATAGTGGAGGTTGCGTGGCTGTTGGGTGTGTGTGTCTTGAGTGGGGGTTGTGGTAGGGTGGGTTGGTGCGCGGGTGGGGGGGGGTGTGTGGTGACAGGGCTGTGTTCTAAATATGTGTCGTGCGGAGTGGTAGTGTTGCTAAAGGCGTTGGAGGTGGGATTGTGGGTGGTGGAATGTCGGTGTGTGTGGTATATGGCGGTGCAAGGGTGTGGGGGCGTGGGGGAAGGGCGTGTCGGGGTGGTGTTTGCTAGTGGGACAGGGGTGGGGGGGGGGTCTGGGGGGGTGGGGTGTGGAGGGGGGTGTGTGATGGTGGTAGGTGGGGGGGAGGTGGGGCGGTGTGTGGTGGTGTGGTGTGGCAATTGGGTGTTGTGGGGTGCGGGGGGGGGAGTGTGTGTGGGGGTTGTCTGGGGGGCGGGTGGGTTGTGGTGGGGTGAGGGGCCGTGGGGGTGGTATTGGGGTGTGTGGGTGTGGGGCGTTTTGGTGGTGATGGTCAGTGTGTGAGAAGTGGGGATCTGGTTGTTGAGTACTGCCGGTTGGAGGGGTCCATGTGAGGGGGTAAAAGGGTGTGGTGAGGAGAGCAAGAAGAACTGGAAGGGCGAAAGGACGGAATGAGTGTGCGGGGGCGGGTGGCAGGAGAAACAAGGGGTTGTGTTGGCAGCACACAGGGTGGTGGAGGCCAGGACCACCCGCCCGCAGGCGTGAGGATGGGGGCAAACTGTGGTGGGGTGTGGGGGGGTGTGGGGGTGGTGGGGGGGGGCGGGTGTGGGGGTGTGTTGGGGGTGTGTGGGGGCGTGGGTTGGGCGGGGCGGCGGCGGGGTGCTGTGAGTGGGGTGGGGGGGTGGGGGGTGGGGGGTGAGGGGGTGAGGTGGGGGGGGGGGGGGGGGGCGGGGGGGTGGCCGTGGGGGGGGGCAGGGGAAAAGGGAAAAGAGTGTGGGCGCAACAAACCGTGGGGGGCGGAGAGGATGTGGTGGGGTCGGGTGTGAGGAGTGGTGGGTGGGCGTGGTGGTGTGGTGGGTTGTGGGTCAAAGAGTCACAGGACAAGGTGGGTGCCGAGGTGGCAAGAAACAGTGGAGTGGTGGTCAGTTGTGGAGTTTGGGGTTGACCGTTTGGTCTTGCAAAGGTGAGGTAGAGTGTGTGGGGCGGTGTGTGTGGAAGGTAAGTGGAGTCGGGGGTGTGGAAGCCGTTCATAAAAAAACAAGGATTGAGGGAGGAGGCGTGGGGAAGCTGGTTGGGGTGGGTGGTGTCGGGGGGGGAGATGGGTGAAGGTGTGCGGGGGTGCAGCGGTGGGGGGTCGTCACGACTGCGTTGAGGGGGGGTGGGTGGGCAGAGGTGTCTACAACAGCAAGTGGGAAAACCAACACAAACAACCCCAGAAAAAAACACACCAACAAAAACCCCAAAACACCCAACCCCCCAACCACCAACACAACAAACCGACCAACCACAAACAACCAAACCCAAAAAACCAAAAAACAAAAAAACGACAAAGCGGAACCACACACAACCCCCCCCCCAAAAACAAAACCGACGGCCAAAAGACCACACCAAAAAAAAAAAACCCAAACAAAACAAAAACCCAAAACCCACGCACAACCACACACACCACCAACCAACACCCAAACCAAAACCAACAAAACACAACAAAAACCCAAAAACAAAAAACGGAAAACAAGAGCACAACCCAACAAACCACAACACACCAAAACACGGAAACCAAACCCCAAAACAAAAAAACCAACAACGAAAAAAGACACACAAAAACAAAACAAAACCCCCCCACCCAACCAGCCCACAAGGGACACAACACACCCAAACACCAACACCGCAACCCCAAAAACCCAACCCAAAAAAAACCGCAAAAAAAAAAAAACACAAAGCCAACCCACACACAACCACACCCCCAACCAAACCACCCCAAAAAACACCACAAAAAAAAACAAAAAAAAAAACAAAAACCACAAAACACACCAACAAAGACACGGAAACAACACCCACACACAAAACAAAACCAAAAAACGCAAAACAAAGACACAAAAAACCCAAAAAACAAAAACCAAAACACAGAACAGCCACAAAACCAACAACACACCAAACACGAAACCAAAACCCACAAAACCCACCAAAAAACCACAAAAAAAAAAGCACACAAAACAAAAAAACCCGAAAACCGCCCACCCCACAACCAAGACGCACAAAACAGCAACACCCAACCAAGAAGGAAACAGCCCAAAAAAAACCAAAAAAAAAAACAACAAACCAACGCACCACCACACCACCCCCAAAACAACCGAAGCGCCAAAAGAGAACCACCAAAAAAAACCCACAAAACCAAACGGCAAAACAACCAGCACCAACACAAACACACCACACCAACACACAAACCCACAACACGCCCACAAGAACAACACAAAAACCCAAAAAAAAAAAACGAAAACGCAACACCCAAACACACACCACAGCGCACACAGGGGAAAAACCAAACAAACCACCGACAAAAAAAAACACAGCAAAGGCAAACAAAAAACAAAACAACCCCCAACCCCCCAAACGCAGGACCCAAACAAAACACCCAACCAAAAACCCACCCAAAAAAACCCCAAAAAAAACAAAAACACAACCAGACCCCACACAAACCACCCCCAACCAGGACACACGCGCAAAAAAACCACGCCAAAAACAAAAACCCAACAAAACAAAAACCCAAACCGCAGAACAACCACAAAACAACCCAGACACACAACAAACAAACACGAAAACCAAGGAAAACGCAACCAAACAACACAAAAAACCCAAAACAAACGGAAAACCACCAGAAAACCCAAACACAACAGGCACACCACACAAAACCAACCAACCAAACCCAAAAAACACCACAAAACAAAACCCAAACAAGACCCCCCCACCCAAACCCCACAAAACACCACCCAAACACAACCAAACACCAAGCCAAAAAGGACCCAACACAAAAAAAAACCAAAAACAAAAACACAAACCACCAACACCAACCACCACCACCCCACCACCCCACCCCCCAAACACAACAACCCAAAACGAACCACACAAAAAAAAAAACCAACAAAAAAAAACCCAAAACAACCAAAACAACCACAAACACCCCAAGCACACACACAAACAACACCAAAACACAACAAAACACACAAAAAAGCCACAAAAAACAAAAACGAAAACCGAACACCCACACAACACAACAAAACCACACCCCCCAAAACCAAACCGACCAACAAAAACAAAACAAAAAAAACACACAAACAAAAACCAAAACCCCCCCAAACCCCCCAAACCCACCAGAACAAGCCAACACACACACCCAACCAAAAAACCAACACAAAAAAAAAACCAAAAACAAAAACACAAACCAACCACACACAACCACCCCCCCCGAAAACACAACCGACCGCAAAACCCCACAAAAAAAAAAAACACAACAAAACAAAAAACCAAAACACAACAACACAACAAAACACCCCACACAACCAGGCAACCAAACCACAAGAACACAGACAAAAACCCAAAAAAACAAAACAAACCAAAACAACCCAACACAAACAACACAAAACACACCACACAAAAACAAAAACAACCCACCACCCAAAAAAAACACACCCAACCAAAACCCAAAACCCCCCCCACCCCCGCCCAACCAACCCAAACAAACACACCGGGCAACCAAAAAAGGGAACCCAACCCAAAAAAAAACCCAAAAAACAAAACACAAACGACAAACGCAACACAACCACCCCCCCCAACAGGGGGGGGGGAACACCCACCCAAAAGGAACCAGAAAAAAAAAAAAAACCCAACAAAACAAAAACCCAAACACCAAACCACCAGAAAGCAACCCGCAAAAACACCCAGCAGCAACACACAGAAACCAACGCACAAAAACACACACAAAAACCCAAAAAACAAACGAAAACCCAAACCCCCAAAAAACACACAAACACACAAACACGAAAACCAACACAACCAACCCAAAAAGACACAACAAACAAAAACCGCAAAACCCCCCCCCCAACCCCCCAAAACACCACCAAACACAACAACCCAAACCCACAAAAACCCAACCCAAAAAAAAAAAACCAAAAAACCAAAAAAAACGACCCCACCAGGACCACACACACCACCCCCCGCAACAACAACCCCAAAAAAGCACAAAAAAAAAAAACCAACCCAACAAAACGAAAAAACCCCAAACCACAAAACAACCACAAGAACCCCCAAAGCACACAACACAAAACCCAAAGACAACAAAACAACACAAAAAAACCCAAAAACAAAAACCGAAAACCAAAAACCCCAAAAACCCACACACACACCCACACAAAACCAAACCCAAACACCCCAAAAAAAACCACAAACCAAAACCAAAAACCCCCCCCAAACCCCCCCCAGACCACCAAACACAACAACGCAACCCCCCCAAAACCCAAACCCAAAAAAAAACCCAAAAAACAAAACACAAAAAAGCGCAGACCCCACCCCACAACAAACCACACCCACCACAACCACCCAAAAAACCACAAAAAAAAAAAAAAAAAACCCAACAAAACGAAAAACCCAAAACCACCCACAAAACAACCACACAAAAACCAACACGGACCAGCAGCAACAACAGCCAAACCAAAACCAAAAACACACAAAAAACACAAAAAAAAACAAAAAACAAACCCCCAAACACCCAACACAACACACACCACACAAAACCAAACCCAACCAAACCCAAAAACAGCACAAAACAACAAACCAAAACCCCCCCAAACCCCCCAAACACAACACCACCAACACAACAACCCAACAAAAAACCCAACCCAAAAAAAAACCCAAAAAACAAAAAACGACCAAACCAACCACCACACACCACCACCACCCGCCACACCGGAACAGACAGCACCCAAAAAAACCAACAAAAAAAAAAAAAACCCAACAAAAAAAAACCGCAAAACACCAACAAACACCACAAACACACAACAAAACCCACAAAACACAAACACACGCCAAACCAAAAAAAACCAACAAAACACACAAAAAACCCCAAAAAAAAAAACAAAAACAAAACACGCCAAACCAACACACACCACACCAGAAACCAAACCAACCAAACCAAAAAAGACACAGCAAAACAAAAAAACAACCAAAACCCCCCCAACCCCCCCCCCCCCAACAACACCCGGGACCAACACAACACCCAGCCAAAAAAACCCACCAAAAAAAACCACCAAAAAAAAACAAACGGACCCAAACGCAACACACACACAAACAACCACCAACAACAACAACACAACAAAAAAAAAAAACCAGAACACACAAAAAACAACACAAACCCCCACAAAACCACACCACCACCACCCCAACCACCAACCAACAAAAAACAGCAGATTTCCAGAAAACTGTGTTAGCAAACTGAAACAGAAGACAAACGTGTAACTCTGCGAGTTGCATCACACATCGAAATGCAGTTTCTCAGAAGGCTTCTTTCAGTTTTGATCTGCGGATATTTCCTTTTTCAATAGCCCACAAAGAGCTCCCAAATATCACTCTGCTGAACACAAGATAACAGAGGTAGCAAACTGTTCCAAGAAGGGAGGGGTGGAACTCTGTGTGATGAAGTCACACATCAGAAAGCAATCTCTCAGTAAGATTCTCTCTAGTTATTTCTGAAGATATATTCCTTTCCACCATGGGCCCCTATAGGCTTCCAAATCTCACTCTGCAGATTCCACGAAAGAGTGTTAGCAAACTGTTTCCTGAGAACTAAGCTGTAACTCTGTGACGGAAATCACAGATCACAAGGAAGTTTCTCAGAAAGCTTCTCTCACGTTTTGAACTGCTGATATTTCCTTTATCGGCGTAGGCTCAATGCGATCCAAACAAGTCCTTCTCAGGTTCCTCAAAAACAGGTGATAAATGGACTGCTGGATGAACCATCACTGTAACTCTGTGAGGTGAATTCACACATCACCAAGAAGTTTTAACAAAGCTTCTTTCTAGTTTTCATCTGAGTATATTTCCTTTGTCACCATAAGCTTCATTGGTTCAGAAGTATCCCATTGCAGATTTCCAGAAAACTGTGATAGCAAACTGAACACTGAAGAGAAACGTGTAACTCTGTGAGTTGCATTCACACATCGAAATGCAGTTTCTCAGAAGCCGTCTTTCCAGTTTTGATTGAGGATATTTCTTTTTCACCCTAGCCCTCAATGAGCTCCCACATATCACTTTGCAGAACACAAGATAACAGATTTAGCAAACTGTTCCAAGAAGGGAATTGTGCAACTCTGTGTGATGAAGTCACATATCAGAAAGCAATCTCTCAGTACGCTTCTCTCTAGTTATATTCTGAAGATATATCCTTTTCCAACATGCTACCCTATGGGCTCCCAAATCTCACTCTACAGATTCCACGAACAGAGTGTTAGCAAACTGCTTCCTGAGGACTAAGCTGTAACTCTGGGAGAGGAATTCAGAGATCACAAAGAAGTTTCTCAGAAAGCTTCTTTCACGATTTGAACTGATGATATTTCCATTATCACCGCAGGCCTCAATGCGATTCAAATAATTCCTCCTCAATTTCCTCAAAAACACAGATAGCGGACTGTTGCATGAAACATAAGTGTAACTCTGAGAGAAGAATTCACACATCACCAAGATGTTTCTAACAAAGCTTCTTCTCTAGTTTTCATCTGAGGATACTTCCTTTGTCACCGTAAGCTTCATTACGTTCAGAAGTATCCCATTGCAGATTTCCAGAAAACTGTCTTAGCAAACTGAACAGTGAAGACAAATGTGTAACACTGTGAGCTGCATTCACACATCGAAATGCAGTTTCTCAGAAGGCTACTTTCGAGTTTTGATCTGAGGTTATTTCCTTTTTCAACAGTAGCCCACCAAGAGCGCCCAAATATCACTCTGCAGCCTCTGAACACAAGATACATGAGGTAGCAAACTGTTAAAAGAAGGGAGGGGTGGAACTCTGTGTGATGAAGTCACACATCCGGAAGCAATCTCTCAGTAACCTTCTCTCTAGTTATTTTCTGACGATATATTCTTTTCCACCAAGGGCCCCTATAGGCTTACAAATCTCGCTCTGCAGTTTCCACGAAAAGAGTGTTAGCAAACTGTTTCCTGAGAACTAGTTGTAACTCTGTGGACCGGAAATCACAGATCACAGGGAAGTTTCTCAGAAAGCTTCTCTTCACGTTTTGAACTGCTGATATTTCCTTTATCAGCGTAGGCCTCAATGCGATCCAAAGAAGTCCTTCTCAGGTTCCTCAAAAACAGTGTAATGGACTGCTTGATGAACCAATCACGTGTAACTCTGTGAGATGAAGTTCAAACATCACCAAGATGTTTCTAACAAAGCTTCTTTCTAGTTTCATCTGAGGATAGTTCCTTTGTCCCCGTAAGCCTCATTAGGGTTCAGAAAGTATGGCCAGTGCAGATTTCCAGAAAACTGTTTTAGCAAAACTGAACCCTGAAGACAAACGTGTAACACTCTTGTGAGTCGCATTCAACACGTTATCGATATGCAGTTTCTCAGAACGCTTCTTTCCGAGTACTTGTATGAGGATCATTTCCTTTTTCACCATAGACCACAATCGGAGCTCGCCACATAATCAGCGTTGCGGAACACAAAGAGGTAACAGAGTTATCAAACTGGGTCCAAAAGGAGGGAATGGTGGAACTCTGTGGTGATGAAGTCACACATCCAGAAATGCCAATGTCCCAGTAAGCTTCTCTCCTAGTTATTATCTGAAGATATACTCCTGTTTCCACCATGGGGCCCCATATGGGCTCCCAAATCTCACTTTGCAGATTCCACGAAAAAGTGTGTTAGCAATACTGCCTTCCTGAGAATAAGCTGGAACTCTGGGATGAGGTATTCAGAAGATCAGACAAAGAAGTTTCTCAGAAAGCTTCTTTTACGATTTGAACTTGAGGATATTTCCTTTATCACCGCAGGCCTCAATGTGATCCAAAGAAGTCCCTCTCTGAATTCCTCAAAACACTGACTAACGGACTGCTGCATGAAACATAAAGTGTAACTCTGAGAGATGAATTAACACATCACCAAGAAGTTTCTAACAGAGCTTCTTTCTAGTTTTCATCTGAGGATACTTCCTTTGTCACCGTAAGCTTCATTACATTCAGAAGTATCGCATTGCAGATTTCCAGAAAACTGTGTTAGCAAACTGAACACTGAAGACAAACGTGTAACTCTGTGAGTTGCATTCACACATCGAAATGCAGTTTCTCAGAAGGCTTCTTTCGAGTTTGATCTGAGGATATTTCCTTTTTCACCATAGCCCACAAATGAGCTCCCAAATATCACTTTGCAGACCACAAGATAACAGAGGTTAGCAAACTGTTTAAAAGAAGGGAAGTGTGGAACTCTGTGTGATGAAGTCACACATCAGAAAGCAATCTCTCAGTAAGCATCTCTCTAGTGATTTTCTGAAGATATTACCTTGTCCACCATGGGCCCCTATGGGCTCCCAAATCTCACTCTGCAGATTCCATGAAAGAGTGTTAGCAAACTGTTTCCTGAGAACTAAGCTGTAACTCTGTGGACGGAATCACAGATCACAAGGAAGTTTCTCAGAAAGCTTCTTTCACGTTTTGAACTGCTGATATTTCCTTATCAGCGTAGGCCTCAATGCGATTCAAATAAGTCCTCCTCAGGTTCCTCAAAAACACTGATAGGAGACTGCTGCAGGAATCTTAAGTGTAACTCTGTGAGATGAATTCACACATCACCAAGAAGTTTCTAACAAAGCTTCTTTCTAGTTTTCATCTGAGGATACTTCCTTTGTCACCGTAAGCGTCATTGCGTTCAGAAGTATCCCATTGCAGATTTCCAGAAAACTGTGTTAGCAAACTGAACACTGAAGACAAACGTGTAACTCTGTGAGTTGCATTCACACATCGAAATGCAGTTTCTCAGAAGGCTTCTTTCGAGTTTTGGTCTGAGGATATTTCCTTTTTCACCATAGCCCTCAATGAGCTCCCGAATATCACTTTGCAGAACACACGATAACAGATTTAGAAAACTGTTTCAAGAAGGGATTTGTGGACCTCTGTGTGAGGAAGTCACACATCATAAAGCAATCTCTCAGTAAGCTTCTCTCTAGTTATTATCTGAAGATATATCCTTTTTCACCATGGGTCCCTATGGGCTCCCAAATCTCACTTTGCAGTTTCCACGAAAAGAGTGTTAGCAAACTGCTTCCTGAGAACTAAAATGTAACTCTGTGAGAGGAATTCACAGAACACAAGGAAGATTCTCAGAAATGTTCTTTCACCTTTTGAAATGCTGATACTCTCTTTACCAGTGTAGGCCTCAATGCGATCCAAAGAAGTCCCTCTCAGGTTCCTCAAAAACAGTGATAATGGACTGCTGCATGACACATAAGTGTAACTCTGAGAGATGAATTCACACATCACAAAAAGTTTCTAACAAAGCTTCTTTCTAGTTTTCATCTGAGGATACTTCCTTTGTCACCATAAGCTTCATTACGTTCAGAAGTATCCCATTGCAGATTTCCAGAAAACTGGGTTAGCAAACTGAACACTGAAGACAAACGTGTAACTCTGAGATTTGCATTCACACATTGAAATGCAGTTTCTCAGAAGGCTTTTTTCGAGTTTTGATCTGAGGATATTTCCTTTTACACCATAGCCCAGAAGGAGCTCCCAAATATCACTTTGCAGACCACAAGATAACAGAGTTAGCAAACTGTTACAAGAAGGGAAGTGTGGAACTCTGTGTGATGAAGTCACACATCAGAAAGCAATCTCTCATTAAGCTTCTCTCTAGTTATTTTCTGAAGATATATCCTTTTCCACCATGGGCCCCTATGGGCTCCCAAGTCTCACTCTGCAGGATTCCACGAAAAGAGGGTTAGCAAACTGTTTCCTGAGAACTAAGATGTAACACTGAGGAGGAATTCACAGATCACAAGAAGTTTCTCAGAAAGCTTCTTTCACGTTTTGAAGTGCTGATATTTCCTTTATCAGCGTAGGCCTCAATGCGATCCATAGAAGTCCTTCTCAGTTTCCTCAAAAACAGTGATGATGGACTGCTGCATGAACCATCACTGAAACTCTGTGAGATGAATTCACACATCACCAAGAAGTTTCTAACAAAGCTTCTTTCTTGTTTTCATCTGAGGATACTTCCTTTGTCACCGTAAGCTTCATTGCGTTCAGAAGTATCCCATTTCAGATTTCCAGAAAACTGTGTTAGCAAACTGAACACTGAAGACAAACGTGTAACTCTGTGAGTTGCATTCACACATAGAAATGCAGTTTCTCTGAAGGCTTCTATCGAGTTTGATCTGAGGTTATTTCCTTTTTCATCATAGCCCAAAATGAGCTCCCAAATATCACTCTGCAGACCATAAGATAACAGAGTTAGCAAACTGTTAAAAGAAGGGAAGTGTGGAACTCTGTGTGATGAAGTCACACATCAGAAAGCAATCTCTCATTAAGCTTCTCTCTAGTTTTTTTCTGAAGATATACCTTTCCCACCATGGGCCCCTATGGGCTCCCAAATCTCACTCTGCGGATTCCATGAAAAGAGGGTTAGCAAACTGTTTCCTGAGAATTAAGATGTAACTCTGTGGGAGGAATTCACAGATCACAAGGAAGTTTCTCAGAAAGCTTCTTTAACGTTTTGAACTGCTGATATTTCCTTTATCAGCGTAGGCCTCAATGCGATTCAAAGAAGTCCTTCTCAGGTTCCTCAAAAACAGTGATAATGGACTGCTGCATGAACCATCACTGAAACTCTGTGAGATGAATTCACACATCACCAAGAAGTTTCTAACAAAGCTTCTTTCTAGTTTTTATCTGAGGATACTTCCTTTGTCACCGTAAGTTTCATTGCGTTCAGAAGTATCCCATTGCAGATTTCCAGAAAACTGTGTTAGCAAAATGAACACTGAAGACAAACGTGTAACTCTGTGAGTTGCATTCACACATCGAAATGCAGTTTCTCAGAAGGCTTCTTTCGAGTTTTGATCTGTGGATATTTCCTTTTTCACCATAGCCCACAATGAGCTCCCAAACATCAATTTGCAGACCACAAGATAACAGAGTTAGCAAACTGTTTCAAGAAGGGAAGGGTGGAACTCTGTGTGATGAAGTCACACATCAGAAAGCAATCTCTCAGTAAGCTTCTTCCTAGTTATTGGCTGAAGATATATCCCTTTCCACCATGGGCCCCGATGGGCTCCCAAATCTCACTCTACAGATTCCACGAAAAGAGTGTTAGCACACTGTTTCCTGAGAACGAAGATGTAACTCTGTGATAGAAATTCACAAATCACAAGGAAGTTTCTCAGAAAGCTTCTTTCACGATTTGAACTGTTGATATTTCCTTTATCAGCGTAGGCATCAATGCGATTCAAATAAGTCCTCCTCAGGTTCCTCAAAAACACTGATAGCAGACTGCTGCACGAATCATAAGTGTAACTTTGTGAGATGAATTCACACATCACCAAGAAGTTTTTAACAAAGCTTCTTTCTAGTTTTCATCTGAGGATACTTCCTTTGTGACCGTAAGCGTCATTGCGTTCAGAAGTATCCCATTGCAGATTTCCAGAAAACTGTGTTAGCAAACTGAACACTGAAGAGAAACGTGTAATTCTATGAGTTGCATTCACACATCGAAATGCAGTTTCTCAGAAGGCTTCTATCGAGTTTGATCTGAGGTTATTTCCTTTTTCACCATAGCCCAAAATGAGCTCCCAAATATCAATCTGCAGAACAGAAGATAACAGAGTTAGCAAACTCTTCCAAGAAGGGAATTGTGGAACTCTGTGTGATGAAGTCACACATCAGAAAGCAATCTCTCAGTAAGCTTCTCTCTAGTTAGTATCTGAAGATATATCCTTTTTCACCATGGGCCGCTATGGGCTCCCAAATATCACTTTGCAGATTCCACGAAAAGAGTGTTAGCAAACTCTTTCCTGAGAACTAAGCTGTAACACTGGGAGAGGAATTCAGAGATCACAAGGAAGTTTCTCAGAAAGCTTCTTTCACGATTTGAACTGATGACATTTCCTTTATCACCGGCGGCCTCTATGCAATTCAAAGAAGTCCTCCTCTGGTTCCTCAAAAACACTGATAGCGGACTGCTGCATGACACATAAGTGTAACTCTGAGAGATAAATTCACACATCACCAAGAAGTTTCTAACAAAGCTTCTTTCTAGTTTTCATCTGAGGATACTTCCTTTGTCACCGTAAGGTTCATTGCGTTCAGAAGTATCCCATTGCAGATTTCCAGAAAACTGTGTTAGCAAACTGAATACTGAAGAGAAACGTGTAATTCTACGAGTTGCATTCACACATCGAAATGCAGTTTCTCAGAATTCTTCTATCGAGTTTGATCTGAGGTTATTTCCTTTTTCACCATAGCCCACAATGAGCTCCCAAATATCACTTTGCAGGACACAAGATAACAGATTTAGCAAACTGTTCCAAGAAGGGAAGTGTGGAAATCTGTGTGAGGAAGTCACACATCATAAAGCAATCTCTCAGTAAGCTTCTCTCTAGTTATTATCTGAAGATATATCCTTTTTCACCATGGGTCCCTATGGGCTCCCAAATCTCACTTTGCAGTTTCCACGAAAAGAGTGTTAGCAAACTGCTTCCTGAGAACTAAGATGAAACTCTGTGAGAGGAATTCACAGAACACAAGGAAGATTCTCAGAAAGGTTCTTTCAGCTTTGGAAATGCTGATACTCTCCTTATCAGCGTAGGCCTCAATGCGATCCAAAGAAGTCACTCTCAGGTTCCTCAAAAACAGTGATAATGGACTGCTGCATGACACATAAGTGTAACGCTGAGAGATGAATTAACACATCACCAAGAAGTTTCTAACAGAGCTTCTTTCTAGTTTTCATCTGAGGATACTTCCTTTGTCACCGTAAGCTTCATTACGTTCAGAAGCATCGCATTGCAGATTTCCAGAAAACTGTGTTAGCAAACTGAACACTGAAGACAAAAGTGTAAATCTGTGAGTTGCATTCACACATCGATATGCAGTTTCTCAGAAAGCTTCTTTCGAGTTTTGATCTGAGGATATTTCCTTTTTCACCATAGCCCACAATGAGCTCGCAAATATCATTCTGCAAAACAAAAGATAACAGAGTTCTCAAACTGCTAAAAGGAGGGAATGGTGGAACTCTGTGTGATGAAGTCACTCATCAGAAAGCAATCTCTCAGTAAGCTTCTCTCTAGTTATTTTCTGAAGATATATCCTTTTCCACCATGGGCCCCTATGGGCTCCCAAATCTCACTTTGCAGATTCCACGAAAAGTGTGTTAGCAAACTACTTCCTGAGAACTAAGCTGGAACTCTGGGAGAGGTATTCAGAGATCAGAAACAAGTTTCTCAGAAAGCTTCTTTTACGATTTGAACTGAGGATATTTCCTTTATCACCGCAGGCCTCAATGCGATCCAAAGAAGTCCCTCTCTGATTCCTCAAAAACACTGACAACAGACTGCTGCATGACACATAAGTGTAACTCTGAGAGATGAATGAACACATCACCAAGAAGTTTCTAACAGAGCTTCTTTCTAGTTTTCATCTGAGGATACTTCCTTTGTCACCGTAAGTTTCATTACGTTCAGAAGCATCGCATTGCAGATTTCCAGAAAACTGTGTTAGCAAACTGAACACTGAAGACAAACGTGTAACTCTGTGAGTTGCATTCACACATCGAAATGCAGTTTCTCAGAAGGCTTCTTTCGAGTTTTGATCTGAGGATATTTCCTTTTTCACCATAGCCCAGAATGAGCTCCCAAATATCACTTTGCAGACCACAAGATAACAGAGTTAGCAAACTGTTAAAAGAAGGGAAGTGTGGAACTCTGTGTGATGAATTCACACATCAGAAAGCAATCTCTCAGTAAGCATCTCTCTAGTGATTTTCTGAAGATATACCTTGTCCACCATGGGCCCCTACTGGGCTCCCAAATCTCACTCTGCAGATTCCATGAAAAGAGTGTTAGCAAACTGTTTCCTGAGAACGAAGATGTAACTCTGTGGGAGGAATACAAAGATCACAAGGAAGTTTCTCAGAAAGGTTCTTTCACGTTTTGAACTGCTGATATTTCCCTTATCAGCGTAGGCCTCAATGCGATTCAAATAAGTCTTCCTCAGGTTCCTCAAAAACACTGATAGCGGACTGCAGCACGAATCATAAGTGTAACTCTGTGAGATGAATTCACACATCACCAAGAAGTTTCTAACAAAGCTTCTTTCTAGTTTTCATCTGAGGATACTTCCTTTGTCACCGTAAGCGTCATTGCGTTCAGAAGTATCCCATTGCAGATTTCCAGAAAACTGTGTTAGCAAACTGAACACTGAAGACAAACGTGTAACTCTGTGTGTTGCATTCACACACCGATATGCAGTTTCTCAGAAGGCTTCTTTCGAGTTTTGGTCTGAGGATATTTCCTTTTTCACCATAGCCCTCAATGAGCTCCCGAATATCACTTTGCAGAACACACGATAACAGATTTAGAAAACTGTTTCAAGAAGGGATTTGTGGACCTCTGTGTGAGGAAGTCACACATCATAAAGCAATCTCTCAGTAAGCTTCTCTCTAGTTATTATCTGAAGATATATCCTTTTTCACCATGGGTCCCTATGGGCTCCCAAATCTCACTTTGCAGTTTCCACGAAAAGAGTGTTAGCAAACTGCTTCCTGAGAACTAAAATGTAACTCTGTGAGAGGAATTCACAGAACACAAGGAAGATTCTCAGAAATGTTCTTTCACCTTTTGAAATGCTGATACTCTCTTTACCAGTGTAGGCCTCAATGCGATCCAAAGAAGTCCCTCTCAGGTTCCTCAAAAACAGTGATAATGGACTGCTGCATGACACATAAGTGTAACTCTGAGAGATGAATTCACACATCACAAAAAGTTTCTAACAAAGCTTCTTTCTAGTTTTCATCTGAGGATACTTCCTTTGTCACCATAAGCTTCATTACGTTCAGAAGTATCCCATTGCAGATTTCCAGAAAACTGGGTTAGCAAACTGAACACTGAAGACAAACGTGTAACTCTGAGATTTGCATTCACACATTGAAATGCAGTTTCTCAGAAGGCTTTTTTCGAGTTTTGATCTGAGGATATTTCCTTTTACACCATAGCCCAGAAGGAGCTCCCAAATATCACTTTGCAGACCACAAGATAACAGAGTTAGCAAACTGTTAAAAGAAGGGAAGTGTGGAACTCTGTGTGATGAAGTCACACATCAGAAAGCAATCTCTCAGTAAGCTTCTCTCTAGTTATTTTCTGAAGATATACCTTTCCCACCATGGGCCCCTATGGGCTCCCAAGTCTCACTCTGCGGATTCCACGAAAAGAGGATTAGCAAACTGTTTCCTGAGAACTAAGATGTAACACTGAGGGAGGGAATTCACAGATCACAAGGAAGTTTCTCACAAAGCTTCTTTCACGTTTTGAAGTGCTGATATTTCCTTTATCAGCGTAGGCCTCAATGCGATCCATAGAAGTCCTCCTCAGGTTCCTCAAAAACACTGATAGCAGACTGCTGCACGAATCATAAGTGTAACTTTGTGAGATGAATTCACACATCACCAAGAAGTTTTTAACAAAGCTTCTTTCTAGTTTTCATCTGAGGATACTTCCTTTGTGACCGTAAGCGTCATTGCGTTCAGAAGTATCCCATGGCAGATTTCCAGAAAACTGTGTTAGCAAACTGAACACTGAAGACAAACGTGTAATTCTATGAGTTGCATTCACACATCGAAATGCAGTTTCTCAGAAGGCTTCTATCGAGTTTGATCTGAGATTATTTCCTTTTTCACCATAGCCCAAAATGAGCTCCCAAATATCAATCTGCAGAACAGAAGATAACAGAGTTAGTAAACTCTTCCAAGAAGGGAATTGTGGAACTCTGTGTGATGAAGTCACACATCAGAAAGCAATCTCTCAGTAAGCTTCTCTCTAGTTAGTATCTGAAGATATATCCTTTTTCACCATGGGCCGCTATGGGCTCCCAAATATCACTTTGCAGATTCCACGAAGAGTGTTAGCAAACTCTTTCCTGAGAACTAAGCTGTAACACTGGGAGAGGAATTCAGAGATCACAAGGAAGTTTCTCAGAAAGCTTCTTTCACGATTTGAACTGATGACATTTCCTTTATCACCGGAGGCCTCAATGCAATTCAAAGAAGTCCTCCTCAGGTTCCTCAAAAACACTGATAGCGGACTGCTGCATGACACATAAGTGTAACTCTGAGAGATAAATTCACACATCACCAAGAAGTTTCTAACAAAGCTTCTTTCTAGTTTTCATCTGAGGATACTTCCTTTGTCACCGTAAGGTTCATTGCGTTCAGAAGTATCCCATTGCAGATTTCCAGAAAACTGTGTTAGCAAACTGAACACTGAAGACAAACGTGTAACTCTGTGGGTTGCATTCACACATCGAAATGCAGTTTCTCAGAAGGCTTCTTTCGAGTTTTGATCTGAGGATATTTCCTTTTTCACCATAGCCCAGAATGAGCTCCCAAATATCACTTTGCAGACCATAAGATAGCAGAGTTAGCAAACTGTTAAAAGAAGGGAAGTGTGGAACTCTGTGTGATGAAGTCACACATCAGAAAGCAATCTCTCATTAAGCTTCTCTCTAGTTTTTTTCTGAAGATATACCTTTCCCACCATGGGCCACTATGGGCTCCCAAATCTCACTCTGTGGATTCCATGAAAAGAGGGTTAGCAAACTGTTTCCTGAGAACTAAGATGTAACTCTGTGGGAGGAATACACAGATCACAAGGAAGTTTCTCAGAAAGCTTCTTTCACGTTTTGAACTGCTGATATTTCCTTTATCAGCGTAGGCCTCAATGCGATTCAAAGAAGTCCTTCTCAGGTTCCTCAAAAACAGTGATAATGGACTGCTGCATGAACCATCACTGAAACTCTGTGAGATGAATTCACACATCACCAAGAAGTTTCTAACAAAGCTTCTTTCTAGTTTTTATCTGAGGATACTTCCTTTGTCACCGTAAGCTTCATTGCGTTGAGAAGTATCCCATTGCAGATTTCCAGAAAACTGTGTTAGCAAAATGAACACTGAAGACAAACGTGTAACTCTGTGAGTTGCATTCACACATCGAAATGCAGTTTCTCAGAAGGCTTCTTTCCAGTTTTGATCTGTGGATATTTCCTTTTTCACCATAGCCCACAATGAGCTCCCAAATATCACTCTGCTGAACACAAGATAACAGAGGTAGCAAACTGTTCCACGAAGGGAGGGGTGGAACTCTGTGTGATGAAGTCACACATCAGAAAGCAATCTCTCAGTAAGATTCTCTCTAGTTATTTTCTGAAGATATATTCCTTTCCACCATGGGCCCCTATAGGCTTCCAAATCTCACTCTGCAGATTCCACGATAAGAGTGTTAGCAAACTGTTTCCTGAGAACTAAGCTGTAACTCTGTGACCGGAAATCACAGATCACAAGGAAGTTTCTCAGAAAGCTTCTCTCACGTTTTGAACTGCTGATATTTCCTTTATCGGCGTAGGCTTCAATGCGATCCAAACAAGTCCTTCTCAGGTTCCTCAAAAACAGTGATAATGGACTGCTGCATGAACCATCAAGTGTAACTCTGTGAGATGAATTCACACATCACCAAGAAGTTTCTAACAAAGCTTCTTTCTAGTTTTCATCTGAGGATATTTCCTTTGTCACCGTAAGCTTCATTGCGTTCAGAAGTATCCCATTGCAGATTTCCAGAAAACTGTGTTAGCAAACTGAACACTGAAGACAAACGTGTAACTCTGTGAGTTGCATTCACACATCGAAATGCAGTTTCTCAGAAGGCTTCTTTCGAGTTTTGATCTGAGGATATTTCCTTTTTCACCATAGCCCTACAATGAGCTCCCAAATATCACTTTGCAGAACACAAGATAACAGAGTTAGCAAACTGTTCCAAGAAGGGAAGGGTGGAACTCTGTGTGATGAAGTCACACATCAGAAAGCAATCTCTCAGTACGCTTCTCTCTAGTTATATTCTAAAGATATATCCTTTTCCACAATCTGCCCCTATGGGCTCCCAAGTCTCACTCTGCAGATTCCACGAAAAGAGTGTTAGCAAACTGCTTCCTGAGAACTAAGCTGTAACTCTGGGAGAGGAATTCAGAGATCACAAAGAAGTTTCTCAGAAAGCTTCTTTCACGATTTGAACTGATGATATTTCCTTTATCACTGCAGGCCTCAATGCGATTCAAAGAAGTCCTCCTCAAGGTTCCTCAAAAACACTGATAGCGGACTGCTGCATGAAACATAAGTGTAACTCTGAGAGATGAATTCACACATCACCAAGAAGTTTCTAACAGAGCTTCTTTCTAGTTTTCATCTGAGGATATTTCCTTTGTTACCGTAAGCTTCATTGCGTTCAGAAGTATCCCATTGCAGATTTCCAGAAAACTGTGTTAGCAAACTGAACACTGAAGACAAACGTGTAATTACTGTGAGTTGCATTCACACATCGAAATGCAGTTTCTCAGAAGGCTTCTTTCGAGTTTTGATCTGAGGTTACTTTCCTTTTTCACATTAGCCCACAATGAGCTCCCAAATATCACTCTGCAGAACACAAGATAACAGAGTTAGCAAACTGTTCCAAGAAGGGAAGGGTGGAACTCTGTGTGATGAAGTCACACATCAGAAAGCAATCTCTCAGTAAGCTTCTCTCTAGTTATTATCTGAAAATATATCCTTTTCACCATGGGCCCCTATGGGCTCCCAAATCTCACTTTGCAGATTCCACGAAAAGAGTGTTAGCAAACTGTTTCCTGAGAACTAAGCTGTAACTCTGTGAGAGGAATTCACAGATCACAAGGAAGTTTCTCAGAAAGCTTCTTTCACGTTTTGAACTGCTGATACTTCCTTTATCAGCGTAGGCCTCAATGCGATCCAAAGAAGTCCCTCTCAGGTTCCTCAAAAACAGTGATAATGGACTGCTGCATGACACATAAGTGTAACTCTGAGAGATGAATTCACACATCACCAAGAAGTTCTAACAGAGCTTCTTTCTAGTTTTCATCTGAGGATACTTCCTTTGTCACCGTAAGCTTCATTACGTTCAGAAGCATCGCATTGCAGATTTCCAGAAAACTGTGTTAGCAAACTGAACACTGAAGACAAAAGTGTAAATCTGTGAGTTGCATTCACACATCGATATGCAGTTTCTCAGAAGCTTCTTTCGAGTTTTGATCTGAGGATATTTCCTTTTTCACCATAGCCCACAATGAGCTCGCAAATATCATTCTGCAAAACAACAGATAACAGAGTTCTCAAACTGCCTAAAAGGAGGGAATGGTGGAACTCTGTGTGATGAAGTCACACATCAGAAAGCAATCTCTCAGTAAGCTTCTCTCTAGTTATTTTCTGAAGATATCCTTTTCCCACCATGGGCCCCTATGGGCTCCCAAATCTCACTTTGCAGATTCCACGAAAGTGTGTTAGCAAACTACTCCTGAGAACTAGCTGGAACTCCTGGGAGAGGTATTCAGAGATCAGAAACAAGTTTCTCAGAAAGCTTCTTTTACGATTTGAACTGAGGATATTTCCTTTATCACTGCAGGCCTAATGCGATCCAAAGAAGTCCTCTCCTGATTCCTCAAAACACTGACAACAGACTGCTGCATGACACATAAGTGTAACTCTGAGAGATGAATGAACACATCACCAAGAAGTTTCTAACAGAGCTTCTTTCTAGTTTTCATCTGAGGATACTTCCTTTGTCACCGTAAGTTTCATTACATTCAGAAGCATCGCATTGCAGATTTCCAGAAAAACTGTGTTAGCAAACTGAACACTGAAGACAAACGTGTAACTCTGTGAGTTGCATTCACACATCGAAATGCAGTTTCTCAGAAGGCTTCTTTCGAGTTTTGATCTGAGGATATTTCCTTTTTCACCATAGCCCAGAATGAGCTCCCAAATATCACTTTGCAGACCACAAGATAACAGAGTTAGCAAACTGTTAAAAGAAGGGAAGTGTGGAACTCTGTGTGATGAATTCACACATCAGAAAGCAATCTCTCAGTAAGCATCTCTCTAGTGATTTTCTGAAGATATACCTTGTCCACCATGGGCCCCTATGGGCTCCCAAATCTCACTCTGCAGATTCCATGAAAGAGTGTTAGCAAACTGTTTCCTGAGAACGAAGATGTAACTCTGTGGGAGGAATACAAAGATCACAAGGAAGTTTCTCAGAAAGGTTCTTTCACGTTTTGAACTGCTGATATTTCCCTTATCAGCGTAGGCCTCAATGCGATTCAAATAAGTCTTCCTCAGGTTCCTCAAAAACACTGATAGCGGACTGCAGCACGAATCATAAGTGTAACTCTGTGAGATGAATTCACACATCACCAAGAAGTTTCTAACAAAGCTTCTTTCTAGTTTTCATCTGAGGATACTTCCTTTGTCACCGTAAGCGTCATTGCGTTCAGAAGTATCCCATTGCAGATTTCCAGAAAACTGTGTTAGCAAACTGAACACTGAAGACAAACGTGTAACTCTGTGTGTTGCATTCACACACCGATATGCAGTTTCTCAGAAGGCTTCTTTCGAGTTTTGGTCTGAGGATATTTCCTTTTTCACCATAGCCATCAATGAGCTCCCCGAATATCACTTTGCAGAACACACGATAACAGAGTTAGCAAACTGTTTCAAGAAGGGATTGGTGGAACTCTGTGTGAGGAAGTCACACATCATAAAGCAATCTCTCAGTAAGCTTCTCTCTAGTTATTATCTGAAGATATATCCTTTTTCACCATGGGTCCCTATGGGCTCCCAAATCTCACTTTGCAGTTTCCACGAAAAGAGTGTTAGCAAACTGCTTCCTGAGAACTAAAATGTAACTCTGTGAGAGGAATTCACAGAACACAAGGAAGATTCTCAGAAATGTTCTTTCACCTTTTGAAATGCTGATACTCTCTTTACCAGTGTAGGCCTCAATGCGATCCAAAGAAGTCCCTCTCAGGTTCCTCAAAACAGTGATAATGGACTGCTGCATGACACATAAGTGTAACTCTGAGAGATGAATTCACACATCACAAAAAGTTTCTAACAAAGCTTCTTTCTAGTTTTCATCTGAGGATACTTCCTTTGTCACCATAAGCTTCATTACGTTCAGAAGTATCCCATTGCAGATTTCCAGAAAACTGGGTTAGCAAACTGAACACTGAAGACAAACGTGTAACTCTGAGATTTGCATTCACACATTGAAATGCAGTTTCTCAGAAGGCTTTTTTCGAGTTTTGATCTGAGGATATTTCCTTTTACACCATAGCCCAGAAGGAGCTCCCAAATATCACTTTGCAGACCACAAGATAACAGAGTTAGCAAACTGTTAAAAGAAGGGAAGTGTGGAACTCTGTGTGATGAAGTCACACATCAGAAAGCAATCTCTCATTAAGCTTCTCTCTAGTTATTTTCTGAAGATATACCTTTCCCACCATGGGCCCCTATGGGCTCCCAAGTCTCACTCTGCGGATTCCACGAAAAGAGGGTTAGCAAACTGTTTCCTGAGAACTAAGATGTAACACTGAGGGAGGAATTCACAGATCACAAGGAAGTTTCTCACAAAGCTTCTTTCACGTTTTGAAGTGCTGATATTTCCTTTATCAGCGTAGGCCTCAATGCGATCCATAGAAGTCCTTCTCAGTTTCCTCAAAAACACTGATATGGACTGCTGCATGAAACCATCACTGAAACTCTGTGAGATGAATTCACACATCACCAAGAAGTTTCTAACAAAGCTTCTTTCTTGTTTTCATCTGAGGATACTTCCTTTGTCACCGTAAGCTTCATTGCGTTCAGAAGTATCCCATTTCAGATTTCCAGAAAACTGTGTTAGCAAACTGAACACTGAAGACAAACGTGTAACTCTGTGAGTTGCATTCACACATAGAAATGCAGTTTCTCTGAAGGCTTCTTCGAGTTTGATCTGAGGTTATTTCTCCTTTTCATCATAGCCCAAATGAGCTCCCAAATATCACTCTGCAGACCATAAGATAACAGAGTTAGCAAACTGTTAAAGAAGGGAAGTGTGGAACTCTGTGTGATGAAGTCACACATCAGAAAGCAATCTCTCATTAAGCTTCTCTCTAGTTTTTTCTGAAGATATACCTTTCCACCATGGGCCCTATGGGCTCCCAATCTCACTCTGCGGATTCCATGAAAGAGGGTTAGCAAACTGTTTCCTGAGAACTAAGATGTAACTCTGGGGAGGAATTCACGAGATCACAAGGAAGTTCTCAGAAAGCTTCTTTAACGTTTTGAACTGCTGATATTTCCTTTATCACCGTAGGCCTCAATGCAATTCAAAGAAGTACTTCTCAGGTTCCTCAAAAACAGTGAATATGGACTGCTGCATGAACCATCACTGAAACTCTGATGAGATGAATTCACACATCACCAAGAAGTTTCTAACAAAGCTTCTTTCTAGTTTTTAATCTGAGGATACTTCCTTTGTCCACCGTAAGCTTCATTGCGTCAGAAGTATCCCTTGCAGATTTCCAGAAAACTGTGTTAAGCAAAATGAACACTGAAGACAAACGTGTAACTCTGTGGAGTTGCATTCACACATCGAAATGCAGTTTCTCAGAAGGCTTCTTTCGAGTTTTGATCTGTGGATATTCCTTTTTCACCATAGCCCAGCAAATGAGCTCCCAAACATCAATTGGCAGACCACAAGATAACAGAGTTAGCAAACTGTTTCAAGAAGGGAAGGTGGAACTCTGTGTGATGAAGTCACACATCAGAAGCAATCTCTCAGTAAGCTTCTTCCTAGTTATTGGCTAAGATATATCCTTTCCACTGGGCCCCGATGGGCTCCCAAATCTCACTCTACAGATTCCACGAAAAGAGTGTTAGCACACTGTTTCCTGAGAACGAAGAGTAACTCTGTGATGAAATTCACAAATCACAAGGAAGTTTCTCAGAAAGCTTCTTTCACGATTTGAACTGTTGATATTTCCTTTATCAGCGTAGGCATCAATGCGATTCAAATAAGTCCTCCTCAGGTTCCTCAAAAACACTGATAGCAGACTGCTGCACGAATCATAAGTGTAACTTTGTGAGATGAATTCACACATCACCAAGAAGTTTTTAACAAGCTTCTTTCTGTTTTCATCTGAGGATACTTCCTTTGTCACCGTAAGCTCATTGCGTTCAGAAGTATCCCATGCAGATTTCCAGAAAAGTGTGTTAGCAAACTGAACACTGAAGGAGAACGTGTATTCTATGAGTTGCATTCACACATCGAAAATGCAGTTTCTCAGAAGGCTTCTATCGAGTTTTGATCTGAGGTATTTCCTTTTTCACCATAGCCCAAAATGAGCTCCCAAATATCATCTGCAGAACAGAAGATAACAGAGTTAGCAAACTGTCCAAGAAGGGAAGTGTGGAACATCTGTGTGATGAAGTCACACATCAGAAAGCAATCTCTCAGTAAGCTCTCCTCTAGTTAGTATCTG
>NC_044551.1:73154042-73157686 GCF_007565055.1 Rhinopithecus roxellana
ACATCAGAAAGCAATCTCTCAGTAAGCTTCTCTCTAGTTATTATCTGAAGATATAACCTTTTTCACCATGGGCCCCTATGTTCTCCCAAATCTCACTTTGCAGATTCCACAAAAACAGTGTTAGCAAACTGCTTCCTGAGAGCTAAGCTGTAAGTCTGGGAGAGGAATTCAGAGATCAGAAACAAGTTTCTCAGAAAGCTTCTTTCACGAATTGAACTGATGATATTTCCTTTATCACCGCAGGCCTCATTGCGATTCAAAGAAGTCCTCCTCAGGTCCTAAAAAACACTGAAAGTGGACCGCTGCATGAAACGTAAGTGTAACTCTGAGAGATGAATTCACACACCACCAAGAAGTTTCTAACAAAGCTTCTTTCTAGTTTTCCTCTGAGGATCCACCCTTTATCACCATAAGCTTCATTACGTTCAGAAGTATCCCATTGCAGATTTCCAGAAAACTGTGTTAGCAAACTGAACACTGAAGACAAACGTGTAACTCTGTGAGTTGCATTCACACATCGAAATGCAGTTTCTCAGAAGGCTTCTTTGAGTTTTGATCCGATGTTTATTCTTTTTCACCATAGCCCACAAGGAGCTCCCAATATCACTATGCAGAACACAAGATAACAGAGTTAGCAAACTGTTCCAAGAAGGGAATGGAGGAACTCTGTGTGATGAAGTCACACATCAGAAAGCAATCTGTCAGTAAGCTTCTCTCTAGTTGTTATCTGAAAATATATACTTATTCACCATGGGTCCCTATGGGCTCCCAAATCTCACTTTGCAGATTCCACGAAAAGAGTGTTAGCAAACTGCTTCCTGAGAACTAAGCAGTAACTCTGGGAGAGGAATTCAGAGAGCAGAAAGAAGTTTCTCAGAAAGCTTCTTTCACGGTTTGAACTGATGATATTTCCTTTATCACCGCAGGCCTCAATGCGATTCAAAGAAGTACTCCTCAGGTCCTAAAAAACACTGAAAGTGGACTGCTGCTTGAAATATAAGTGTAACTCTGAGAGATGAATTCACACATCACCAAGAAGTTTCTAACAAAGCTTCTTTCTGGTTTTCATCTGAGGACTTCCTTTGTCACCGTAAGCTTCATTACGTCAGAAGTATCCCATTGCAGATTTCCAGAAAACTGTGTTAGCAAACTGAACACTGAAGACAAACGTGTAACTCTGTGATTTGCATCACACATCGAATGCAGTTTCTCAGAAGGCTTTTTGAGTTTGATCTGAGGTTATTTCTTTTTCACCATAGCCCACAATGAGCTCCCAATATCATTTGCAGAACAAGATAACAGAGTTAGCAAACTGTTCCAAGAAGGGAAGGTGGAACTCTGTTTGATGAAGTCACACATCAGAAAGCAATCTCTCAGTAAGCTTCTCTCTAGTATTATCGGAAATATCCTTTTTCACCATGGGCCCCTATGGGCTCCCAAATCTCACTTTGCAGATTCCACAAAGAGTGTTAGCAACTGCTTCCTGAGAACTAAGCAGTAACTCTGGGAGAGGAATTCAGAGCGCAGAAAGAAGTTTCTCAGAAAGCTTCGTTCACGATTTGAACTGATGATATTCCTTTATCACCGCAGGCTTCAATACGATTCAAAGGAGTCCTCCTCAGGTTCCCAAAAACACTGATAGTGGACTGCTGCATGAAACATAAGTGTAATTCGAGAGATGAATTCACACATCACCAAGAAGTTTCTAACAAAGCCTCTTTCTAGTTTTCATCTGAGGATACTTCCTTTGTCACCGTAAGCTTCTTTACATTCCCAAGTATCCCATTGCAGATTTCCAGAAAACTGTGTTAGCAAACTGAACACTGAAGACAAATGTGTAACTCTGTGAGTTGCATGAGCTCATGGAAACGCAGTTTCTCAGAAGGCTTCTTTCCAGTTTTGATCTGAGGTTATTTCCTTTTTCACCATAGACCACAATGAGCTCCCAAATATCACTTTGCAGAACACAAGATAACAGAGTTAGCAAACTGTTCCAAGAAGGGAAGGGTGGAACTCTGTGTGATGAAGTCACATATCAGAAAGCAATCTCTCAGTAAGCTTCTCTCTAGTTATTATCTGAAGATATATCCTTTTTCACCATGGGCCCCTAGGGCTCCCAAATCTCACTTTGCAGATTCCACGAAAAGAGTGTTAGAAACTGCTTCCTGAGAACTAAGCAGTAACTCTGGGAGAGGAATTCAGAGAGCAGAAAGAAGTCTCTCAGAAAGCTTCTTTCACGATTTGAACTGATGATATTTCTTTTTCTCCCAGGCCTCAATGCGATTCAAAGAAGTCGTCCTCAGGTTCCTCAAAAACACTGATCGTGGACTGCTGCATGAAACATAAGTGCACCTCTGAGAGATGAATTCACACATCTCCAAGAAGTTTCTAACAAAGCTTTTCTATTTTCTTCTGAGGATACTTCCTTTGTCACGTAAGCTTCATTACGTTCAGACGTATCCCATTGCAGATTTCCAAAAACTGTGTTAACAAACTGAACACTTAAGACAAACGTGTAACTCTGTGAGTTGCATTCACACATCGAAATGCAGTTTTCTCAGAAGTCTTCTTTCCAGTTTTGATCTGAGGTTATTTCCTTTTTCACCGTAGCCCACAATGAGCTCCCAAATATCACGTTGCAGAACAGAAGATAACAGAGTTAGCAAACTGTTCCAAGAATGGAAGTGTGGAACTCTGTGTGTTTAAGTCACACAAAAGAAAGCAATCTCTCAGTAAGCTTCTCTCTAGTTATTATCTGAAGATATATCCTTTTTCACCATGGGCCCCTATGGGCTCCCAAATCTCACTTTGCAGATTCCACGAAAATAGTGTTAGCAAACTGCTTCCTGAGAACTAAGCAGTAACTCTGGGAGAGGAATTCAGAGCGCAGAAAGAAGTTTCTCAGAAAGCTTCTTTCACGATTTGAACTGATGATATTTCCTTTATCACCGCAGGCTTCAATACGTTTCAAAGAAGTCCTCCTCAGTTTCCTCAAAAACACTGTTAGTGGACTGCTGCATGAAACATAAGTGTAACTCTGAGAGATGAATTCACACATCATCAAGAAGTTTCTAACAAAGCTTCTTTCTAGTTTTCATCTGAGGATACTTCCTTTGTCACCGTAAGCTTCATTACGTTCAGAAGTATCCCTTTGCAGATTTCCAGAAAACTGTGTTAGCAAACTGAACACTGAAGACAAACGTGTAACTCCGTGAGATGCATTCACACAACGAAATGCAGTTTCTCAGAAGTCTACTTTAGAGTTTTTATCTGAGGTTATTTCCTTTTTCACCGTAGCCCACAATGAGCTCCCAAATATCACTTTGCGGAACACAAGATAACAGAGTTAGCATACTGCTCCAAGAAGGGAAGTGTGGATCTCTGTGTGACGAAGTCACACATCAGATAGCAATCTCTCAGTAAGCTTCTCTCTAGTTCTTATCTGAAGATATATCCTTTTTCACCATGGGCCCCTATGGGCTCCCAAATCTCACTTTGCAGATTCCACAAAAAGAGTGTTAGCAAACTGCTTCCTGAGAACTAAGCCGCAAATCTGGGAGAGGAATTCAGAGAGCAGAAAGAAGTTTCTCAGAAAGCTTCTTTCACGATTTGAACTGATGATTAGTCCTTTATCACTGCTGTCC
>NC_044551.1:73157786-73160161 GCF_007565055.1 Rhinopithecus roxellana
CCCAAATATCACTTTGCTGAACACAACAGAGTTAGCAAACTGTTCCAAGAAGGGAAGGGTGGAACTCTGTGTGATGAAGTCACACATCAGAAAGCAATCTCTCAGTAAGCTTCTCTCTAGTTATTATCTGTTATTATAGCCTTTTTCACCATGGGACCCTATGGGCTCCCAAATCTCACTTTGCAGATTCCACGAAAAGACTGTTAGCAAACTGCTTCCTGAGAACTAAGCAGTCAACCTGGGAGAGGAATTCAGAGAGCAGAAAGATGTTTCTCAGAAAGCTTCTTTCACGATTTGAACTGATGACAGTTCCTTTATCACCACAGGCCTCAATGCGATTGAAAGAAGTCCTCCTCAGGTTAATCAAAATCACTGATAGTTTACAGCTGAATGAAACACAAGTGTAACTCTGAGAGATGAATTCACACATCACCAAGAAGTTTCTAACAAAGCTTCTTTCTAGTTTTCATCTGAGGATACTTCCATTGTCACCGTAAGCTTCATTACGTTCAGAGGTATCCATTGCAGATTTCCAGAAAACTGTGTTAGCCAAACTGAAGACTGAAGACAAACGTGTAACTCTGTGAGTTGCATTCACACATCGAAATGCAGTTTCTCAGAAGGCTTCTTTCCAGTTCTGATCTAAGGTTATTTCCTTTTTCACCATAGCCCACAATGAGCTCCCAAATATCACTTTGCTGAACACAACAGAGTTAGCAAACTGTTCCAAGAAGGGAAGGTTGGAACTCTGTGTGATGAAGTCACACATCAGAAAGCAATCTCTCAGTAAGCTTCTCTCTAGTTATTATGTGAAGATATATCCTTTTTCACCATGGGACCCTATGGGCTCCCAAATCTCACTTTGCAGATTCCACGAAAAGACTGTTAGCAAACTGCTTCCTGAGAACTAAGCAGTCAACCTGGGAGAGGAATTCAGAGAGCAGAAAGATGTTTCTCAGAAAGCTTCTTTCACGATTTGAACTGATGACAGTTCCTTTATCACCACAGGCCTCAATGCGATTCAAAGAAGTCCTCCTCAGGTTCCTTAAAAACACTGATAGTGGACTGCTGCATGAACATAAGTGTAACTCTGGAGAGATGAATTCACACATCACCAAGAAGTTTCTAACAAAGCTTCTTTCTAGTTTTCATCTGAGGATACTTCCTTTGTCACCGTAAGCTGCATTACGTTCAGAGGTATCCCATTGCAGATTTCCAGAAAACTGTGTTAGCAAACTGAAGACTGAAGACAAACGTGTACTCTGTGAGTTGCATTCACACATCGAAATGCAGTTTTCTCAGAAGGCTTCTTTCCAGTTCTGATCTAAGGTTATTTCCTTTTTCACCATAGCCCACAATGAGCTCCCAAATATCACTTTGCAGAACACAAGATAACAGAGTTAGCAAACTGTTCCCAGAAGGGAAGGGTGGAACTCTGTGTGATGAAGTCACACATCAGAAAGCAATCTCTCAGTAAGCTTCTCTCTAGTTATTATCTGAAGATATATTCTTTTTCACCATGGGCCCCTATGGGCTCCCAAATCTCACTTTGCAGATTCCACGAAAAGAGTGTTAGCAAACTGCTTCCTGAGAACTAAGCAGTAACTCTGGGAGAGGAATTCAGAGAGCAGAAAGAAGTTTCTCAGAAAGCTTCTTTCACGATTTGAACTGATGACAGTTCCTTTATCACCGCAGGCCTCAATGCGATTCAAAGAAGTCCTCCTCAGGTTAATAAAAACACTGATAGTGGACTGCTGCATGAAACATAAGTGTAAATCTGGGAGATGAATTCACACATCACCAAGAAGTTTCTAACAAAGCTTCTTCTAGTTTCATCTGAGGATACTTCTTTGTCATCCAGTAAGCTTCATTACGTTCAGAGGTATCCCATTGCAGATTTCCAGAAAACTGTGTTAGCAAACTGAAGACTGAAGACAAACGTGTAACTCTGTGAGTTGCATTCACACATCGAAATGCAGTTTCTCAGAAGGCTTCTTTCCAGTTTTGATCTAAAGGTATTTCCTTTTCACCATAGCCCACAATGAGCTCCCAATATCACTTTACAGACAACAAGATAACAGAGTTAGCAACAAAACGTTTCCAGAAGGGAAGGGTGGAACTCTGTGTGATGAAGTCACACATCAGCAAGCATCTCTCAGTAAGCTTCTCTCTAGTTATTATCTGAAGATATATCCTTTTCACCATGGGCCCTATGGGCTCCCAAATCACTTTGCAGATTCCACGAAAAGAGTGTTAGCAAACTGCTTCCTGAGAACTAAGCAGTAACTCTGGGAGAGGAATTCAGAGAGCAGAAAGAAGTTTCTCAGAAAAGCTTCTTCACGATTTGGACTGATGGACATTTCCTTTATCACCGC
>NC_044551.1:73160261-73167781 GCF_007565055.1 Rhinopithecus roxellana
TCGCATTGAGGCCTGCGGTGATCAAGGAAATCATCAGTTCAAATCGTGAAAGAAGCTTTCTGAGAAACTTCTTTCTGCTCTCTGAATTCCTCTCCCAGAGTTACTGCTTAGTTCTCAGGAAGCAGTTTGCTAGCACTCTTTTCGTGGAATCTGCAAAGTGAGATTTGAGAGCCCATAGGGGCCCATGGTGAAAAAGAAGATATCTTCAGATAATAACTAGAGAGAAGCTTACTGAGAGATTGCTTTCTGATGTGTGACTTCATCACCAGATTCCACCTTCCCTTCTTGGAACAGTTTGCTAACTCTGTTATCTTTGTGTTCTGCAAAGTGATATTTGGCTCATTGTAGGTATGGTGAAAAGGAATAACCTCAGATCAAACTGGAAAAGCCTTCTGAGAAACTGCATTTCGATGTGTGAATGCAACTCACAGAGTTACACGTTTTCTTCAGTGTTCAGTTTGCTAACACAGTTTTCTGGAAATCTGCAATGGGATACTTCTGAACGTAATGAAGCTTACGGTGACAAGGAGTCCTCAGATGAAAACTAGAAAGAAGCTTTGTTAGATACTTCTTGGTGATGTGTGAATTCATCTCTCAGAGTTACACTTATGTTTCATGCAGCAGTCCTCTATCAGTGTTGTTAAGGAACCTGAGGAGTACTTCCTCGAATCGCATTGAGGCCTGCGGTGATAAGGAAATATCAGTTCAAATCGTGAAGAAGCTTTCTGAGAAACTTCTTTCTGCTCTCTGAATTCCTCTACCAGAGTTACTGCTTAGTTCTCACAAAGCAGTTTGCTAACACTCTTTTCGTGGAACCTGCCAAGTGAGATTTGGGAACCCATAGGAGCCCATGGTGAAAAAGGATATATCTTCAGATAATAACTAAGAGAGAAGCTTACTGAGAGATTGCTTTCTGATGTGTGACTTCATCACAGATTCCACCTTTCCCTTCTTGAACAGTTTGCTAACTCTGTTATCTTGTGTTCTGCAAAGTGATATTTGGAGCTCATTGTGGCTATGGTGAAAAAGGAAATAACCTCAGATCAAAACTGGAAAGAAGCCTCTGAGAAACTGCATTTCGATGTGTGAATGCAACTCACAGATTACACGTTTGTCTTCAGTGTTCAGTTTGCTAACACAGTTTTTCTGGAAATTGCAATGGATACTTCTGAACGTAATGAAGCTTACGGTGACAAAGGAAGTATCCTCAGATGAAAACTAGAAAGAACTCTGTTAGAAACTTCTTGGTGATGTTGAATTCATCTCTCAGAGTTACACTTGTTTCATGCAGCAGTCCACTATCAGTGTTTTTGAGGAACCTGAGGAGGACTTCTTTGAATCGCATAAGGCCTGCGGTGATAAAGGAAGTATCATCATTCAAATCGTGAAAGAAGCTTTCTGAGAAACTTCTTTCTGCTCTCTGAATTCCTCTCCCAGAGTTACTGCTTAGTTCTCAGGAAGCAGTTTGCTAACACTCTTTTCGTGGATCTGCAAAGTGAGATTTGGGAGCCCATAGGGGCCCATGGTGAAAAGGATATATCTTCATATAACTAGAGAAGCTTACTGAGAGATTGCTTTCTGATGTGTGACTTCATCACACAGAGTTCCACCTTCCCTTCTTGGAACAGTTTGCTAACTCTGTTATCTTGTGTTCTGCAAAGTGATATTGGAGCTCATTGTGGGCTATGGTGAAAAAGGAAATAACCTCAGATCAAAACTGGAAGAAGCCTTCTGAGAAACTGCATTTCGATGTGTAATGCAACTCACAGAGTTACACGTTTCTTCAGTGTTCAGTTGCTAACACAGTTTTCTGGAAATCTGCAATGGGATACTTCTGAACGTAATGAAGCTTACGGTGACAAAGGAAGTATCCTCAGATGAAACTAGAAAGAAGCTTTGTTAGAAACTTCCTTGGTGTGTGAATTCATCTCTCGAGTTACACTTATGTTTCATGCAGCAGTCCACTATCAGTGTTTTGAAGGAACCTGAGGAGGACTTTCTTTGAAGCGCATTGAGGCCTGCGGTGATAAAGGAAATGTCATCAGTTCAATCGGGAAAGAAGCCTTTCTGAGAACTTCTTTCTACTTCTCTGAATTCCTCTCCCAGAGTTACTGCTTAGTTCTCAGGAAGCAGTTTGCTAACACTCTTTTCGTGGGAATCTGCAAAGTGAGATTTGGGAGCCCATAGGGGCCCATGGTGAAAAAGGATATATCTTCAGATAATAACTAGAGAGAAGCTTACTGAGAGATTGCTTTCTGATGTGTGACTTCATCACACAGAGTCCACCCTTCCCTTCTTGGAACAGTTGCTAACTCTGTTATCTTGTGTTCTGCAAAGTGATATTTGGGAGCTCATTGTGGGCTATGGTGAAAAAGGAAATCACCTTAGATCAAAACTGGAAAGAAGCCTTCTGAGAAAACTGCATTCGATGTGTGAATGCAACTCACAGAGTTACACGTTTGTCTTCAGTGTTCAGTTTGCTAACACAGTTTTCTGGAAATCTGCAATGGGATAGCTTCTGAACGTAATGAAGATTACGGTGACAAAGGAAGTATCCTCAGATGAAACTAGAAGAAGCTTTGTTAGAAAACTTCTTGTGATTGTGAATTCATCTCTCAGGAGTTACACTTATGTTTCATGCAGCAGTCCACTATCAGTGTTTTTAAGGAACCTGAGGAGTACTTCTTTCGAATCGCATTGAGGCCTGCGGTGATAAAGGAAATATCATCAGTTCAATCGTGAAAGAAGCTTTCTGAGAAACTTCTTTCTGCTCTCTGAATTCCTCTCCCAGAGTTACTGCTTAGTTCTCAGGAAGCAGTTTGCTAACACTCTTTTCGTGGAATCTGCAAAGTGAGAATTTGGGAGCCCATAGGGGCCCATGGTGAAAAAGGATATATCGTTCAGATAATAACTAGAGAGAAGCTTACTGAGAGATTGCTTTCTGATGTGTGACTTCATCACACAGAGTTCACCCTTCCCTCTGGAAACAGTTGCTAACTCTGTTATCTTGTGTTCTGCCAAGTGATATTTGGGAGCTCATTGTGGGCTATGGTGAAAAGGAAATAACCTAGATTCAAAACTGCGAAAGAAGCCTTCTGAGAAAACTGCATTTCGATGTGTGAATGCAACTCACGAGTTACACGTTTGTCTTCAGTGTTCAGTTTGCTAACACAGTTTCTGGAAATCTGCAATGGGAACTTCTGAACGTAATGAAGCTTACGGTGACAAAGGAAGTATCCTCAGATGAAAACTAGAAAGAAGCTTTGTTAGAAACTTCTTGGTGATGTGTGAATTCATCTCTCAGAGTTACACTATGTTTCATGCAGCAGTCCACTATCAGTGTTTTAAGGAACCTGAGGAGGACTTCTTGAATCCGCATTGAGGCCTGCGGTGATAAAGGAAATATCATCAGTTCAAATCGTGAAAGAAGCTTTCTGAGAAACTTCTTTCTGCTCTCTGAATTCCTCTCCCAGAGTTACTGCTTAGTTCTCACAAAGCAGTTTGCTAACACTCTTTTCGTGGAATCTGCAAAGTGAGATTCGGGAGCCCATAGGGGCCCATGGTGAAAAAGGATATATCTTCAGATAATAACTACAGAGAAGATTACTGAGAGATTGCTTTCAGATGTGTGACTTCATCACAAAGGAGTTCCACCTTCCCTTCTTGGAACAGTTAGCTAACTCTGTTATCTTGTGTTCTGCAAAGTGATATTTGGGAGCTCATTGTGGTCTATGGTGAAAAAGGAAATAACCTCAGATGTAAACTGGAAAGAAGCCTTCTCAGAAACTGCATTTCGATGTGTGAATGCAACTCACAGAGTTACACGTTGTCTTCAGTCTTCAGTTTGCTAACACAGTTTTCTGGAAATCTGCAATGGGATACCTCTGAACGTAATGAAGTTACGGGTGACAAAGGAAAGTATCCTCAGATGAAAAACTGGAAAGAAGCTTTGTAGAAACTTCCTGGTGATGTCGTTGAATTCATCTCTCAGAGTACACTTATGTTTCATGCAGCAGTCCACTATCAGTGTTTTTGAGGAACCTGAGGAGGACTTCTTTCGAATCGCATTGAGGCCTGCGGTGATAAAGGAATATCATCAGTTCACAATCGTGAAAGAAGTCTTTCTGAGAAACTTCTTCTCTGCTCTCTGAATTCCTCTCCCAGAGTTACTGCTTAGTTTCTCAGGAAGCAGTTTGCTAACACTCTTCTCGTGGATCTGCCAAAGTGAGATTGGGAGCCATAGGGGCCCATGGTGAAAAAGGATATATCTTCAGATAATAACTAGAGAGAAGCTTACTGAGAGATTGCTTTCTGATGTGTGACTTCATCACACAGAGTTCCACCCTTCCCTTCTTGGAACAGTTGCTAACTCTGTTATCTTGTGTTCTGCAAAGTGATATTTGGGAGTCATTGTGGGGCTATGGTGTGAAAAAGGAAATAACCCTCAGATCAAAAATGGAAAGAAGCCTTCTGAGAAACTGCATTTCGATGTGTGAATGCAACTCACAGAGTTACACGTTTGTCTTCAGTGTTCAGTTTAACACAGTTTTCTGGAAATCTGCAATGGGATACAACGTAATGAAGCTTACGGTGACAAAGGAAGTATCCTCAGACGAAAACTTAAAAGAAGCTTTGTTAGAAACTTCTTGGTGATGTGTGAATTCATCTCTCAGAGTTACACTTATGTTTCATGCAGCAGTCCACTATCAGTGTTTTTGAGGAACCTGAGGAGGACTTCTTTGAATCGCATTGAGGCCTGCGGTGATAAAGGAAATATCATCAGTTCAAATCGTGAAAGAAGCTTTCTGAGAAACTTCTTTCTGCTCTCTGAATTCCTCTCCCAGAGTTACTGCTTAGTTCTCAGGAAGCAGTTTGCTAACACTCTTTTCGTGGAATCTGCAAAGTGAGATTTGGGATCCCATAGGGGCCCATGTGAAAAGGATATATCTTCAGATAATAACTAGAGAGAAGCTTACTGAGAGATTGCTTTCTGATGTGTGACTTCATCACACAGAGTTCCACCATTCCCTTCTTGGAACAGTTTGCTCACTCTGTTATCTTGTGTTCTGCAAAGTGATATTTGGAAGCTCATTGTGGGCTATGGTGAAAAAGGAAATAACCTCAGATCAAAACTGGAGAGAAGCCTCTGAGAAACTGCATTTCGATGTGTGAATGCAACTCACAGTGTTACACGGTAGTCTTCAGTGTTCAGTTTGCTAACACAGTTTTCTGGAAATCTGCAATGGGATACCTGTGAACGTAATGAAGCTTACGGTGACAAAGGAAGTATCCTCAGATGAAAACTAGAAAGAAGCTTTGTTAGAAACTTCCTGGTGATGTGTGAATTCATCTCTGAGTTACACTTATGTTTCATGCAGCAGTCCACTATCAGTGTTTTGAGGAACTGAGGGACTCTTTGAATCGCATTGAGGCCTGCGGTTGATAAGGAAATTCATCAGTTCAAATCGTGAAAGAAGCTTTCTGAGAAACTTCTTCTCTCTCTGAATTCCTCTCCCAGAGCTGCTTAGTTCTCAGGAGCAGTTTGCTAACACTCTTTTCGTGGAATCTGCAAAGTGAGATTTGGGACCATAGGGCCCATGTTGAAAAAGGATATTCTTCAGATAATAACTAGAGAGAAGCTTACTGAGAGATTGCTTTCTGATGTGTGACTTCATCACACAGAGTTCCACCATTCCCTTCTTGGAACAGTTTGCTCACTCTGTTATCTTGTGTTCTGCAAAGTGATATTTGGGAGCTCATTGTGGGCTATGGTGAAAAAGGAAAAAACCTTAGATCAAAACTGGAAAGAAGCCTTCTGAGAAACTGCTTTTCGATGTGTGAATGCAACTCACGAAATTACACGTTTGTCTTCACTGTTCAGTTTGCTAACACAGTTTTCTGTAAATCAGCAATGGGATACTTCTGAACGTAATGAAGCTTACGGTGACAAAGGAAGTATCCTCAGATGAAAACTAGAAAGAAGCTCTGTTAGAAACTTCTTGGTGATGTGTGAATTCATCTCTCAGAGTTACACTTATGTTTCATGCAGCAGTCCACTATCAGTGTTTTTGAGGAACCTGAGGAGGACTTCTTTGAATCGCATAGAGGCCTGCGGTGATAAAGGAAGTACCATCAGTTAAAATCGTGAAAGAAGCTTTCTGAGAGACTTCTTTCTGCTCTCTGAATTCCTCTCCCAGAGTTACTGCTTAGTTCTCAGGAAGCAGTTTGCTAACACTCTTCTCGTGGAATCTGCAAAGTGAGATTTGGGATCCCATAGGGGCCCATGGTGAAAAAGGATATATCTTCAGATAATAACTAGAGAGAAGCTTACTGAGAGATTGCTTTCTGATGTGTGACTTCATCACACAGAGTTCCACCCTTCCCTTCTTGGAACAGTTTGCTAACTCTGTTATCTTGTGTTCTGCAAAGTGATATTTGGGAGCTCATTGTGGGCTTATGGTGAAAAAGGAAATAACCTCAGATCAAAACTGGAAAGAAGCCTTCTGAGAAACTGCATTTCGATGTGTGAATGCAACTCACAGAGTTACACGTTTGTCTTCAGTGTTCAGTTTGCTAACACAGTTTTCTGAAAATCTGCAATGGGATACTTCTGAACGTAATGAAGCTTACGGTGACAAAGGAAGTATCCTCAGATGAAAACTAGAAAGAAGCTCTTGTTAGAAACTTCTTGGTGATGTGTGAATTCATCTCTCAGAGTTACACTTTTGTTTCATGCAGCAGTCCACTATCAGTGGTTTGAAGGATACTGAGGAGTACTTCTCGAATCGCATTGAGGCCTGCGGTGATAAAGGAAATATCATCAGTTCAAATCGTGAAAGAAGCTTTCTGAGAAACTTCTTTCTGCTCTCTGAATTCCTCCCAGAGTTACTGCTTAGTTCTCAAAGCAGTTTGCTAACACTCTTTTCGTGGAATCTGCAAAGTGAGATTTGGGACCCATAGGGCCCATGGTGAAAAAGGATATATCTTCAGATAATAACTAGAGAGAAGCTTACTGAGAGATTGCTTTCTGATGTGTGACTTCATCACACAGAGTTCCACCTTCCCTTCTTGGAACAGTTTGCTAACTCTGTTATCTTGTGTTCTGCAAAGTGATATTTGGGAGCTCATTGTGGGCTATGGTGAAAAAGGAAATAACCTCAGATCAAAACTGGAAAGAAGCCTTCTGAGAAACTGCATTTCGATGTGTGAATGCAACTCACAGAGTTACACGTTTGTCTTCAGTGTTCAGTTTGCTAACACAGTTTTCTGGAAATCTGCAATGGGATACTTCTGAACGTAATGAAGCTTACGGTGACAAAGGAAGTATCCTCAGATGAAAACTAGAAAGAAGCTTTGTTAGAAACTTCTTGGTGATGTGTGAATTCATCTCTCAGAGTTACACTTATGTTTCATGCAGCAGTCCACTATCAGTGTTTTTGAGGAACCTGAGGAGGACTTCTTTGAATCGCATTGAGGCCTGCGGTGATAAAGGAATATCATCAGTTCAAATCGTGAAAGAA
>NC_044551.1:73167881-73171824 GCF_007565055.1 Rhinopithecus roxellana
AGCGAAGCTTACTGAGAGATGGCTTTTTGATCTGTGACTTCCCCACACAGAGTTCCACCCTTTCCTTCTTGGAACAGTTTGCTAACTCTGTTATCTTGTGTTCTGCAAAGTGATATTTGGGAGCTCATTGTGGGCTATGGTGAAAAAGGAAATAACCTCAGATCAAAACTGGAAAGAAGCCTTCTGAGAAACTGCATTTCGATGTGTGAATGCAACTCACAGAGTAACGTTTGTCTTCAGTGTTCACTTTGCTAACACAGTTTTCTGGAAATCTGCAATGGGATACTTCTGAACGTAATGAAGCTTACGGTGACAAAGGAAGTATCCTCAGATGAAAACTAGAAAGAAGCTTTGTTAGAAACTTTTTGGTGATGTGTGAATTCATCTCTCAGAACTACACTTACGTTTCATGCAGCAGTCCACTATCAGTGTTTTTGAGGAACCTGAGGAGGACTTCTTTGAATCGCATTGAAGCCTGCGGTGATAAATAAATATCATCAGTTCAAATCGTGAAAGAAGCTTTCTGAGAAACTTCTTTCGGCTCTCTGAATTCCTCTCCCAGAGTTACTGCTTAGTTCTCAGGAAGCAGATTGCGAACACTCTTTTCGTGGAATTTGCAAAGTGAGATTTGGGAGCCCATAGGGACCCATGATGAAAAAGGATATATCTTCAGATAATAACTAAAGAGAATCTTACTCAGTGATTGCTTTCTAATGTGTGACTTCATCACACAGAGTTAAACACTTCCCTTCTTGGAACAGTTTGCTAACTCTCTTATCTTGTGTTCTGCAAAGTGATATTTGGGAGCTCATTGTGGGCTATGGTGAAAAAGGAAATAACCTCAGATCAAAACTGGAAAGAAGCCTTCTGAGAAACTGCATTTCGATGTGTGAATGCAACTCACAGAGTTACACGTTTGTCTTCAGTGTTCAGTTTGCTAACACAGTTTTCTGGAAATCTGCAACGGGATACTTCTGAACGTAATGAAGCTTACGGTGACAAGGGAAGTATCCTCAGATGAAAACTAGAAAGAAGCTTTGTTAGAAACTTCTTGGTGATGTGTGAATTCATCTCTCAGAGTTACACTGTTACACTTATGTTTCATGCAGCAGTCCCCTATCAGTGTTTTTGAGGAACCTGAGGAGGACTTCTTTGAATCGCATTGAGGCCTGCGGTGATAAAGGAAATATCATAGGGTTCAAATCGTGAAAGGAAGCTTTCTGAGAAACTTCTTTCGGCTCTCTGAATTCCTCTCCTAGCGTTACTGCTTAGTTTCAGGAAGCATTTTGCCGAACACTCTTTTCGTGGAATCTGCAAAGATGAGATTTGGGAGCCCATAGGGGCCATGTGAAAAGGATATATCTGCAGATCATAACTAGAGAGAAGCTTACTGAGAGATTGCTTTCTGATGTGTGACTTCATCACACAGAGTTCCACCCTTCCCTTCTCTGGAACAGTTTGCTAACTCTGTTATCTTGTGTTCTGCAAACTGATATTTGGGAGCGCATTGGGGGCTATGGTGAAAAAGGAAATAACCTCAGATCAAAACTGGAAAGAAGCCTTCTGAGAAGATGCATTTCGATGTGTGAATGCAATTCACAGAGTTACACGTTTGTCTTCAGTGTTCAGTTTGCTAACACAGTTTTCTGGAAATCTGCAATGGGATACTTCTGAACGTAATGATGCTTACGGTGACAAAGGAAGTATCCTCAGATGAAAACTAGAAAGAAGCTTTGTTAGAAACTTCTTTGTGATGTGTGAATTCATCTCTGAGAGTTACACTTATGTTTCATGCAGCAGTCCACTATCAGTGTTTTTGAGGAACCTGAGGAGGACTTCCTTGAATCGCATTGAGGCCTGCGGTGATAAAGGAAATATCATCAGTTCAAATCGTGAAAGAAGCTTTCTGAGAAACTTCTTTCTGCTCTCTGAATTCCTCTCCCAGAGTTACTGCTTAGTTCTCAGGAAGCAGTTTGCTAACACTCTTTTCGTGGAATCTGCAAAGTGAGATTTGGGAGCCCATAGGGGCCCATGGTGAAAAAGGATATATCTTCAGATAATAACTGGAGCGAAGCTTACTGAGAGATGGCTTTTTGATCTGTGACTTCCCCACACAGAGTTCCACCCTTTCCTTCTTGGAACAGTTTGCTAACTCTGTTATCTTGTGTTCTGCAAAGTGATATTTGGGAGCTCATTGTGGTCTATGGTGAAAAAGGAAATAACCTCAGATCAAAACTGGAAAGAAGCCTTCTGAGAATCTGCATTTCGATGTGTGAATGCAACTCACAGAGTTACACGTTTGTCTTCAGTGTTCAGTTTGCTAACACAGTTTTCTGGAAATCTGCAATGGGATACTTCTGAACGTAATGAAGCTTACGGTGACAAAGGAAGTATCCTCAGATGAAAACGAGAAGGAAGCTTTGTTAGAAACATCTTGGTGATGTGTGAATTCTTCTCTCAGAGTTACACTGTTACACTTATGTTTCATGCAGCAGTCCCCTATCAGTGTGTTTGAGGAACCTGAGGAGGACTTCTTTGAATTCCATTGAGGCATGCGGTGATAAAGGAAATATCATCAGTTCAAATCGTGAAAGAAGCTTTCTGAGAAACTTCTTTCTGCTCTCTGAATTCCTCTCCCAGAGTTACTGCTTAGTTCTCAGGAAGCAGTTTGCTAACACTCTTTTCGTGGAATCTGCAAAGTGAGATTTGGGAGCCCTTAGGGGCCCATGGTGAAAAAGGATATATCTTCAGATAATAACTAGAGAGAAGCTTACTGAGAGATTGCTTTCTGATGTGTGACTTCCTCACACAGAGTTCCACCCTTCCCTTCTTGGAACAGTTTGCTAAGCTCTGTTATCTTGTGTTCTGCAAAGTGATCTTTGGGAGCTCATTGTGGGCTACTGTGAAAAAGGAAATAAATCAGATCAAAACTGGAAAGAAGCCTTCTGAGAAAGCTGCATTTCGATTGTGTGAATGCAACTCACAGAGTAACACGTTTGTCTTCAGTGTTCAGGTTTGCTAACACACGTTTTCTGGAAATCTGCAATGGGATACTTCTGAACGTAATGAAGCTTACGGTGACAAAGGAAGTATCCTCAGATGAAAACTAGAAAGAAGCTTGTTAGAAACTTCTTGGTGATGTGTGAATTCATCTCTGAGAGTTACACTTATGTTTCATGCAGCCGTCCACTATCAGTGTTTTTGAGGAACCTGAGGAGGACTTCTTGAATCGCATTGAGGCCTGCGGTGATAAAGGAAATATCATCGTTCAAATCGTGAAAGAAGCTTTTCTGGAAGAAACTTCTTCTGCTCTCTGAATTCCTCTCCCAGTGTTACTGCTTAGTTTCAGGAAGCAGTTTGCTAACACTCTTTTCGTGGAATCTGCAAAGTGAGATTTGGGAGCCCATAGGGGCCCATGGTGAAAAAGGATATATCTTCAGATAATAACTAGAGAGAAGCTTACTGAGAGATTGCTTTCTGATGTGTGACTTCATCACACAGAGTTCCACTTCCCTTCTTGGAACAGTTTGCTAACTCTGTTATCTTGTGTTCTGCAAAGTGATATTTGGGAGCTCATTGTGGGCTATGGTGAAAAAGGAAATAACCTCAGATCAAAACTGGAAAGAAGCCTTCTGAGAAACTGCATTTCGATGTGTGAATGCAACTCACAGAGTTACACGTTTGTCTTCAGTGTTCAGTTTGCTAACACAGTTTTCTGGAAATCTGCAATGGGATACTTCTGAACGTAATGAAGCTTACGGTGACAAAGGAAGTATCCTCAGATGAAAACTAGAAAGAAGCTTTGTTAGAAACTTTTGGTGATGTGTGAATTCATCTCTCAGAGTTACACTTATGTTTCATGCAGCAGTCCACTATCAGTGTTTTTGAGGAACCTGAGGAGGACTTCTTTGAATCGCATTGAGGCCTGCGGTGATAAAAAATA
>NC_044551.1:73171924-73214433 GCF_007565055.1 Rhinopithecus roxellana
TAACTCTGGGAGAGAGGAATTCAGAGAGCAGAAAGGAAAGTTCCTCAGAAAGCTTCTTCATTCACGATTTGAACTGATGATATTGCCTTATCACCCGCAGCCTCAATGCGATCAAAGAGTCCTCCTCAGGTTCCTCAAAAACACTGATAGTGGGACTGCGGCATGAAACATAAGTGTAACTCTGAGAGATGAATTCCACAGCACCAATAAGTTTCTAACAAAGCTTCTTCTAGTTTTCATCTGAGGATACTTCCTTTGTCACCGTAAGCTTCATGGACGTTCAGAAGTATCCCATTGCAGATTTCAGAAAACTGTGTTAGCAAACTGAACACTGAAGACAAAACTGTAACTATGTGAGTTGCATTCACACATCGAATGCAGTTTCTCAGAAGGCTTCTTTCCAGTTTTGATCTGCAGGTTATTTTCCTTTTTCACCATATCCCACATTGAGCTCCCAAATATCACTTTGCAGAACACAAGATAACAGAGTTAGCAAACTTTTCCAAGAAGGGAAGGGTGGAACTCTGTGTGATGAAGTCACACATCAGAAAGCAATCTCTCAGTAAGCTTCTCTCTAGTTATTATCTGAAGATATATCCTTTTTCACCATGGGCCCCTATGGGCTCCCAAATCTCACTTTGCAGATTCCACGAAAAGAGTGTTAGCAAACTGCTTCCTGAGAACTAAGCAGTAACTCTGGGAGAGGAATTCAGAGAGCAGAAAGAAGTTTCTCAGAAAGCTTCTTTCACGATTTGAACTGATGATATTTCCTTTATCACCGCAGGCCTCAATGCGATTCAAAGAAGTCCTCCTCAGGTTCCTTAAAAACACTGATAGTGGACTGCTGCATGAAACATAAGTGTAACTCTGAGAGATGAATTCACACATCACCAAGAAGTTTCTAACAAAGCTTCTTTCTAGTTTTCATCTGAGGATACTTCCTTTGTCACCGTAAGCTTCATTACGTTCAGAAGTATCCCATTGCAGATTTCCAGAAAACTGTGTTAGCAAACTGAACACTGAAGACAAACGTGTAACTCTGTGAGTTGCATTCACACATCGAAATGCAGTTTCTCAGAAGGCTTCTTTCCAGTTTTGATCTGAGGTTATTTCCTTTTTCACCATAGCCCACAATGAGCTCCCAAATATCACTTTGCAGAACACAAGATAACAGAGTTAGCAAACTGTTCCAAGAAGGGAAGGGTGGAACTCTGTGTGATGAAGTCACACATCAGAAAGCAATCTCTCAGTAAGCTTCTCTCTAGTTATTATCTGAAGATATATCCTTTTTCACCATGGGCCCCTATGGGCTCCCAAATCTCACTTTGCAGATTCCACGAAAAGAGTGTTAGCAAACTGCTTCCTGAGAACTAAGCAGTAACTCTGGGAGAGGAATTCAGAGAGCAGAAAGAAGTTTCTCAGAAAGCTTCTTTCACGATTTGAACTGATGATATTTCCTTTATCACCGCAGGCCTCAATGCGATTCAAAGAAGTCCTCCTCAGGTTCCTCAAAAACACTGATAGTGGACTGCTGCATGAAACATAAGTGTAACTCTGAGAGATGAATTCACACATCACCAAGAAGTTTCTAACAAAGCTTCTTTCTAGTTTTCATCTGAGGATACTTCCTTTGTCACCGTAAGCTTCATTACGTTCAGAAGTATCCCATTGCAGATTTCCAGAAAACTGTGTTAGCAAACTGAACACTGAAGACAAACGTGTAACTCTGTGAGTTGCATTCACACATCGAAATGCAGTTTCTCAGAAGGCTTCTTTCCAGTTTTGATCTGAGGTTATTTCCTTTTTCACCATAGCCCACAATGAGCTCCCAAATATCACTTTGCAGAACACAAGATAACAGAGTTAGCAAACTGTTCCAAGAAGGGAAGGGTGGAACTCTGTGTGATGAAGTCACACATCAGAAAGCAATCTCTCAGTAAGCTTCTCTCTAGTTATTATCTGAAGATATATCCTTTTTCACCATGGGCCCCTATGGGCTCCCAAATCTCACTTTGCAGATTCCACGAAAAGAGTGTTAGCAAACTGCTTCCTGAGAACTAAGCAGTAACTCTGGGAGAGGAATTCAGAGAGCAGAAAGAAGTTTCTCAGAAAGCTTCTTTCACGATTTGAACTGATGATATTTCCTTTATCACCGCAGGCCTCAATGCGATTCAAAGAAGTCCTCCTCAGGTTCCTCAAAAACACTGATAGTGGACTGCTGCATGAAACATAAGTGTAACTCTGAGAGATGAATTCACACATCACCAAGAAGTTTCTAACAAAGCTTCTTTCTAGTTTTCATCTGAGGATACTTCCTTTGTCACCGTAAGCTTCATTACGTTCAGAAGTATCCCATTGCAGATTTCCAGAAAACTGTGTTAGCAAACTGAACACTGAAGACAAACGTGTAACTCTGTGAGTTGCATTCACACATCGAAATGCAGTTTCTCAGAAGGCTTCTTTCCAGTTTTGATCTGAGGTTATTTCCTTTTTCACCATAGCCCACAATGAGCTCCCAAATATCACTTTGCAGAACACAAGATAACAGAGTTAGCAAACTGTTCCAAGAAGGGAAGGGTGGAACTCTGTGTGATGAAGTCACACATCAGAAAGCAATCTCTCAGTAAGCTTCTCTCTAGTTATTATCTGAAGATATATCCTTTTTCACCATGGGCCCCTATGGGCTCCCAAATCTCACTTTGCAGATTCCACGAAAAGAGTGTTAGCAAACTGCTTCCTGAGAACTAAGCAGTAACTCTGGGAGAGGAATTCAGAGAGCAGAAAGAAGTTTCTCAGAAAGCTTCTTTCACGATTTGAACTGATGATATTTCCTTTATCACCGCAGGCCTCAATGCGATTCAAAGAAGTCCTCCTCAGGTTCCTCAAAAACACTGATAGTGGACTGCTGCATGAAACATAAGTGTAACTCTGAGAGATGAATTCACACATCACCAAGAAGTTTCTAACAAAGCTTCTTTCTAGTTTTCATCTGAGGATACTTCCTTTGTCACCGTAAGCTTCATTACGTTCAGAAGTATCCCATTGCAGATTTCCAGAAAACTGTGTTAGCAAACTGAACACTGAAGACAAACGTGTAACTCTGTGAGTTGCATTCACACATCGAAATGCAGTTTCTCAGAAGGCTTCTTTCCAGTTTTGATCTGAGGTTATTTCCTTTTTCACCATAGCCCACAATGAGCTCCCAAATATCACTTTGCAGAACACAAGATAACAGAGTTAGCAAACTGTTCCAAGAAGGGAAGGGTGGAACTCTGTGTGATGAAGTCACACATCAGAAAGCAATCTCTCAGTAAGCTTCTCTCTAGTTATTATCTGAAGATATATCCTTTTTCACCATGGGCCCCTATGGGCTCCCAAATCTCACTTTGCAGATTCCACGAAAAGAGTGTTAGCAAACTGCTTCCTGAGAACTAAGCAGTAACTCTGGGAGAGGAATTCAGAGAGCAGAAAGAAGTTTCTCAGAAAGCTTCTTTCACGATTTGAACTGATGATATTTCCTTTATCACCGCAGGCCTCAATGCGATTCAAAGAAGTCCTCCTCAGGTTCCTCAAAAACACTGATAGTGGACTGCTGCATGAAACATAAGTGTAACTCTGAGAGATGAATTCACACATCACCAAGAAGTTTCTAACAAAGCTTCTTTCTAGTTTTCATCTGAGGATACTTCCTTTGTCACCGTAAGCTTCATTACGTTCAGAAGTATCCCATTGCAGATTTCCAGAAAACTGTGTTAGCAAACTGAACACTGAAGACAAACGTGTAACTCTGTGAGTTGCATTCACACATCGAAATGCAGTTTCTCAGAAGGCTTCTTTCCAGTTTTGATCTGAGGTTATTTCCTTTTTCACCATAGCCCACAATGAGCTCCCAAATATCACTTTGCAGAACACAAGATAACAGAGTTAGCAAACTGTTCCAAGAAGGGAAGGGTGGAACTCTGTGTGATGAAGTCACACATCAGAAAGCAATCTCTCAGTAAGCTTCTCTCTAGTTATTATCTGAAGATATATCCTTTTTCACCATGGGCCCCTATGGGCTCCCAAATCTCACTTTGCAGATTCCACGAAAAGAGTGTTAGCAAACTGCTTCCTGAGAACTAAGCAGTAACTCTGGGAGAGGAATTCAGAGAGCAGAAAGAAGTTTCTCAGAAAGCTTCTTTCACGATTTGAACTGATGATATTTCCTTTATCACCGCAGGCCTCAATGCGATTCAAAGAAGTCCTCCTCAGGTTCCTCAAAAACACTGATAGTGGACTGCTGCATGAAACATAAGTGTAACTCTGAGAGATGAATTCACACATCACCAAGAAGTTTCTAACAAAGCTTCTTTCTAGTTTTCATCTGAGGATACTTCCTTTGTCACCGTAAGCTTCATTACGTTCAGAAGTATCCCATTGCAGATTTCCAGAAAACTGTGTTAGCAAACTGAACACTGAAGACAAACGTGTAACTCTGTGAGTTGCATTCACACATCGAAATGCAGTTTCTCAGAAGGCTTCTTTCCAGTTTTGATCTGAGGTTATTTCCTTTTTCACCATAGCCCACAATGAGCTCCCAAATATCACTTTGCAGAACACAAGATAACAGAGTTAGCAAACTGTTCCAAGAAGGGAAGGGTGGAACTCTGTGTGATGAAGTCACACATCAGAAAGCAATCTCTCAGTAAGCTTCTCTCTAGTTATTATCTGAAGATATATCCTTTTTCACCATGGGCCCCTATGGGCTCCCAAATCTCACTTTGCAGATTCCACGAAAAGAGTGTTAGCAAACTGCTTCCTGAGAACTAAGCAGTAACTCTGGGAGAGGAATTCAGAGAGCAGAAAGAAGTTTCTCAGAAAGCTTCTTTCACGATTTGAACTGATGATATTTCCTTTATCACCGCAGGCCTCAATGCGATTCAAAGAAGTCCTCCTCAGGTTCCTCAAAAACACTGATAGTGGACTGCTGCATGAAACATAAGTGTAACTCTGAGAGATGAATTCACACATCACCAAGAAGTTTCTAACAAAGCTTCTTTCTAGTTTTCATCTGAGGATACTTCCTTTGTCACCGTAAGCTTCATTACGTTCAGAAGTATCCCATTGCAGATTTCCAGAAAACTGTGTTAGCAAACTGAACACTGAAGACAAACGTGTAACTCTGTGAGTTGCATTCACACATCGAAATGCAGTTTCTCAGAAGGCTTCTTTCCAGTTTTGATCTGAGGTTATTTCCTTTTTCACCATAGCCCACAATGAGCTCCCAAATATCACTTTGCAGAACACAAGATAACAGAGTTAGCAAACTGTTCCAAGAAGGGAAGGGTGGAACTCTGTGTGATGAAGTCACACATCAGAAAGCAATCTCTCAGTAAGCTTCTCTCTAGTTATTATCTGAAGATATATCCTTTTTCACCATGGGCCCCTATGGGCTCCCAAATCTCACTTTGCAGATTCCACGAAAAGAGTGTTAGCAAACTGCTTCCTGAGAACTAAGCAGTAACTCTGGGAGAGGAATTCAGAGAGCAGAAAGAAGTTTCTCAGAAAGCTTCTTTCACGATTTGAACTGATGATATTTCCTTTATCACCGCAGGCCTCAATGCGATTCAAAGAAGTCCTCCTCAGGTTCCTCAAAAACACTGATAGTGGACTGCTGCATGAAACATAAGTGTAACTCTGAGAGATGAATTCACACATCACCAAGAAGTTTCTAACAAAGCTTCTTTCTAGTTTTCATCTGAGGATACTTCCTTTGTCACCGTAAGCTTCATTACGTTCAGAAGTATCCCATTGCAGATTTCCAGAAAACTGTGTTAGCAAACTGAACACTGAAGACAAACGTGTAACTCTGTGAGTTGCATTCACACATCGAAATGCAGTTTCTCAGAAGGCTTCTTTCCAGTTTTGATCTGAGGTTATTTCCTTTTTCACCATAGCCCACAATGAGCTCCCAAATATCACTTTGCAGAACACAAGATAACAGAGTTAGCAAACTGTTCCAAGAAGGGAAGGGTGGAACTCTGTGTGATGAAGTCACACATCAGAAAGCAATCTCTCAGTAAGCTTCTCTCTAGTTATTATCTGAAGATATATCCTTTTTCACCATGGGCCCCTATGGGCTCCCAAATCTCACTTTGCAGATTCCACGAAAAGAGTGTTAGCAAACTGCTTCCTGAGAACTAAGCAGTAACTCTGGGAGAGGAATTCAGAGAGCAGAAAGAAGTTTCTCAGAAAGCTTCTTTCACGATTTGAACTGATGATATTTCCTTTATCACCGCAGGCCTCAATGCGATTCAAAGAAGTCCTCCTCAGGTTCCTCAAAAACACTGATAGTGGACTGCTGCATGAAACATAAGTGTAACTCTGAGAGATGAATTCACACATCACCAAGAAGTTTCTAACAAAGCTTCTTTCTAGTTTTCATCTGAGGATACTTCCTTTGTCACCGTAAGCTTCATTACGTTCAGAAGTATCCCATTGCAGATTTCCAGAAAACTGTGTTAGCAAACTGAACACTGAAGACAAACGTGTAACTCTGTGAGTTGCATTCACACATCGAAATGCAGTTTCTCAGAAGGCTTCTTTCCAGTTTTGATCTGAGGTTATTTCCTTTTTCACCATAGCCCACAATGAGCTCCCAAATATCACTTTGCAGAACACAAGATAACAGAGTTAGCAAACTGTTCCAAGAAGGGAAGGGTGGAACTCTGTGTGATGAAGTCACACATCAGAAAGCAATCTCTCAGTAAGCTTCTCTCTAGTTATTATCTGAAGATATATCCTTTTTCACCATGGGCCCCTATGGGCTCCCAAATCTCACTTTGCAGATTCCACGAAAAGAGTGTTAGCAAACTGCTTCCTGAGAACTAAGCAGTAACTCTGGGAGAGGAATTCAGAGAGCAGAAAGAAGTTTCTCAGAAAGCTTCTTTCACGATTTGAACTGATGATATTTCCTTTATCACCGCAGGCCTCAATGCGATTCAAAGAAGTCCTCCTCAGGTTCCTCAAAAACACTGATAGTGGACTGCTGCATGAAACATAAGTGTAACTCTGAGAGATGAATTCACACATCACCAAGAAGTTTCTAACAAAGCTTCTTTCTAGTTTTCATCTGAGGATACTTCCTTTGTCACCGTAAGCTTCATTACGTTCAGAAGTATCCCATTGCAGATTTCCAGAAAACTGTGTTAGCAAACTGAACACTGAAGACAAACGTGTAACTCTGTGAGTTGCATTCACACATCGAAATGCAGTTTCTCAGAAGGCTTCTTTCCAGTTTTGATCTGAGGTTATTTCCTTTTTCACCATAGCCCACAATGAGCTCCCAAATATCACTTTGCAGAACACAAGATAACAGAGTTAGCAAACTGTTCCAAGAAGGGAAGGGTGGAACTCTGTGTGATGAAGTCACACATCAGAAAGCAATCTCTCAGTAAGCTTCTCCCTAGTTATTATCTGAAGATATATCCTTTTTCACCATGGGCCCCTATGGGCTCCCAAATCTCACTTTGCAGATTCCACGAAAAGAGTGTTAGCAAACTGCTTCCTGAGAACTAAGCAGTCACTCTGGGAGAGGAATTCAGAGAGCAGAAAGAAGTTTCTCAGAAAGCTTCTTTCACGATTTGAACTGATGATATTTCCTTTATCACCGCAGGCCTCAATGCGATTCAAAGAAGTCCTCCTCAGGTTCCTCAAAAACCTGATAGTGGACTGCTGCATGAAACATAAGTGTACTCTGAGAGATGAATTCACACATCACCAAGAAGTTTCTAACAAAGCTTCTTTCTAGTTTTCATCTGAGGATACTTCCTTTGTCACCGTAAGCTTCATTACGTTCAGAGTATCCATTGCAGATTTCCAGAAAACTGTGTTAGCAAACTGAACACTGAAGACAAACGTGTAACCTGTGAGTTGCATTCACACCATCGAAATGCAGTTTCTCAGAAGGCTTCTTTCCAGTTTTGATCTGAGGTTATTCCTTTTTCACCATAGCCCACATGAGCTCCCAAATATCACTTTGCAGAAACAAGATAACAGAGTTAGCAAACTGTTCAAGAAGGGAAGGGTGGAACTCTGTGTGATGAAGTCACACATCAGAAAGCAATCTCTCAGTAAGCTTCTCTCAGTTATTATCTGATATATCCTTTTTCACCATGGGCCCCTAGGGGCTCCCAAATCTCACTTTGCAGATTCCACGAAAGAGTGTTAGCAAACTGCTTCCTGAGAACTAAGCAGTCACTCTGGGAGAGGAATTCAGAGAGCAGAAAGAGTTTTTCTCAGAAAGCTTCTTTCACGATTTGACTGATGATATTTTCCTTTATCACCGCAGGCCTCAATGCGATTCAGAAGTCCTCCTCAGGTTCCTCAAAACACTGATAGTGGACTGCTGCATGAAACATAAGTGTACTCTGAGGATGAATTCACACATCACCAAGAAGTTTCTAAAAAAGCTTCTTTCTGTTTTCATCTGAGGACTTCCTTGTCACCGTAAGCTTCATTACGTTCAGAAGATCCCATTGCAGATTTCCAGAAAACTGTGTTAGCAAACTGAACACTGAAGACAAACTGTGTAACTCTGTGAGTTGCATTCACCATCGAAATGCAGTTTCTCAGAAGGCTTCTTTCCAGTTTTGATCTGAGGTTATTCCTTTTTCACCATACCCACAATGAGCTCCCAATATCACTTTGAGAACACAAGATAACAGAGTTAGCAAACTGTTCCAAAAGGGAAGGTGGAACTCTGTGTGATGAAGTCACACATCAGAAAGCAATCTCAGTAAGCTTCTCTCTAGTTATTATCTGAATATATCCTTTTTCACCATGGCCCTCGGCTCCCAAATCTCACTTTGCAGATTCCACGAAAGAGTGTTAGCAAACTGCTTCCTGAGAACTAAGAGTACACTCGGGAGAGGAATTCAAGAGCAGAAAGAAGTTTCTCAGAAAGCTTCTTTCACGTTTTGACTGTGAATTTCCTTTATCACCGCGGCTCAATGCGATTAAAAGAGTCCTCCCAGGTTCCTCAAACACCTGATAGTGGACTGCTGCATGAAACATAAGTGTAACTCTGAGAGATGAATTCACACATCACCAAGAAGTTTCTAACAAAGCTTCTTTCTAGTTTTCATCTGAGGATACTCCTTTGTCACCGTAAGCTCATTACGTTCAGAAGTATCCCATTGCAGATTTCCAGACTGTGTTAGCAAACTGAAACGGAAGACAAACGTGTAACTCTGTAGTTGCATACACATCGAAATGCAGTTTCTCAGAAGGCTTCTTTCCAGTTTTGATCTGAGGTTATTTCCTTTTTCACCATAGCCCACAATGAGCTCCCAAATATCACTTTGCAGAACACAGATAACAGAGTAGCAACTGTTCCAAAAGGGAAGGGGTGGAACTCTGTGTGATGAAGTCCCATCAGAAAGCAATCTCTCAGTAAGCTCTCTCCTAGTTATACTGAAGATTATCCTTTTTCACCATGGGCCCCTATGGGCTCCCAATCTCACTTTGCAGATCCACGAAAAAGTGTTAGCAAACTGCTCCCTGAGAACTAAGCAGTAACTCTGGGAGAGGAATTCAGAGAGCAGAAAGAAGTTTCTCAGAAGCTCTTCACGATTGAACTGATGATATTCCTTTATCACACGCAGGCCTCAATGCGATTCAAGAAGTCCTCCTCAGGTTCCTCAAAAATGATAGTGGACTGCTGCATGAACATAAGTGTAACTCTGAGAGATGAATTCACACATCACCAAGAAGTTTCTAACAAAGCTTCTTTCTAGTTTTCATCTGAGGATACTTCCTTGTCACCGTACTTCATACGTTCAGAATATCCCATTGCAGATTTCCAAAAACTGTGTTAGCAAACTGAACACTGAAGACACGTGACTCTGTGTTGTGCATTCAACATCGAAATGCGTTCTCAGAAGGCTTCTTTCCAGTTGATCTGAGGTTTTCCTTTCACCATGCCCACAATGAGCTCCCAAATATCACTTTGCAGAACACAATACAGAGTTAGCAAACTGTTCCAAGAAGGGAAGGGTGAACTCTGTGTGAGTAGCACATACTCAAGCAATCTCTCAGAGCTTCTCTCTAGTTATAATCTGAAGATATATCCTTTTTCACCATGGGCCCCTATGGGCTCCCAATCTCACTTTGCAGATCCACGAAAGTGTTAGCAAACTGCTTCCTGAGAACTAAGAGTAACTCGGGAGAGGATTCAGAGAGCAGAAAGAAGTTTCTCAGAAAGCTTCTTCCACGTTTTGAACTGATGATATTTCCTTATCACCGCGGCCTCAATGCGATTCAAAGAATTCCTCCTCAGGTTCCTCAAAAACACTGATAGGGACTGCTGCATGAAAAAATATGTAACTCTGAGAGAATTCCACACTCACCAAGAAGTTTCTACAAAGCTTCTTCTAGTTTTCACTGAGGATACTTCCTTTGTCACCGTAAGCTTCATTACGTTCAGAAGTATCCCATTGCAGATTTCCAGAAAACTGTGTTAGCAAACTGAACACTGAAGACAAACGTGTAACTCTGTGATTGTATTCACAATCGAAATGCAGTTTCTCAGAAGGCTTCTTCCAGTTTTGATCTGAGGTTATTTCCTTTTTCACCATACCCACATGACTCCCAATCACTTGCAGACACAAGATAACAGAGTTAGCACTGTTCCAAGAAGGGAAGGGAACTCTGTGTGATGAAGTCACACATCAGAAAGCAATCTCTAGTAAGCTTCTCTCTAGTTATTATCTGAAGATAATCCTTTTCACCATGGGCCCCTATGGGCTCCCAAATCTCACTTTGCAGCCCACGAAAAATGGTAGCAAACTGCTTCCTGAGAACTAAGCAGTAACTCTGGAGAGAGGAATTCAGAGAGCAGAAAGAAGTTTCTCAGAAAGCTTCTTCACGATTTGAACTGATGAAATTTCCTTTATCACCCAGGCCTCAAGCTATCAAAGAAGTCCTCCTCAGGTTCCTCAAAACACTGATAGTGGACTGCTGCATGAAACATAGTGTACTCAGAGATGAATTCACACATCACCAGAAGTTTCTAACAAGCTTCTTTCTAGTTTTCATCTGAGGATACTTCCTTTGTCACCGTAAGCTTCATTACGTTCAGAAGTATCCCATTGCAGATTTCCAGAAAACTGTGTAGCAAACTGAACACTGAAACAAACGTGTACTCTGTGATTTGCATTCACACATCGAAATGCAGTTTCTCAGAAGGCTTCTTTCCAGTTTTGATCTGAGGTTATTTCCTTTCACCATAGCCCACAATGAGCTCCCAAATATCACTTTGCAGACAAAGATAACAGAGTTAGCAAACGGTTCCAAGAAGGAAGGGTGGAACTCTGTGTGATGAAGTCAAACATCAGAAAGCATCTCTCAGTAAGCTTCTCTCTAGTTATTATCTGAAGATATATCCTTTTTCACCATGGGCCTATGGGCTCCCAAATTCATTTGCGATTCCACGAAAGAGTGTTAGCAACTGCTTCCTGGAACTAAGCAGTAACTCTGGGAGAGGAATTCAGAGAGCAAAAGAAGTTTCTCAGAAGTTTCTTTCACGATTTGAACTGAGTATTTTCCTTTATCACCGCGGCCTCAATGGATTCAAAAGTCCTCCTCAGGTTCCTCAAAACACTGATAGTGGACTGCTGCATGAACATAATTGTAACCTGAGAGATGATTCACACACATCACCAAGAAGTTTCTAACAAAGCTTCTTCTAGTTTTCATCTAGGATACTTCCTTGTCACCGTAAGCTTCATTACGTTCAAAGTATCCCATTGCAGATTTCCAGAAACTGTGTTAGCAAACTGAACACTGAAGACACAGTTAACTCTGTGAGTTGCATTCACACATCGAAATGCAGTTTCTCAAGGCTTCTTTCCAGTTTTGATCTGATATTTCCTTTTTTTCACCATGCCCACAATAGCTCCCAAATATCACTTGCGAACACAAAGAAACAGAGTTAGCAAACTGTTCCAAGAAGGGAAGGGTGGAACCTGTGTGAGAAGTCCAAATCAGAAGAAATCTCTCAGTAAGCTTCTCCTAGTTATTATCTGAAGAATATCCTTTTTCACCTGGGCCCCTATGGCGTCCCCAAATCTCACTTTGCAGATTCCACGAAAAGTGTTAGAAACTGCTTCCTGAGAACAAAGCAGTACTCTGGGAGGAATTCAGAGGCAGAAAGAAGTTCTCAGAAAGCTTCTTTCACGATTTGAACTGATGATATTTCCTTATCACCGCAGCCTCAATGCGATTCAAGAGTTCCTCCAGGTTCCTCAAAAACACTGATAGGGACTGCGCAGAAACTAAGTGTAACTCTGAAGAGATATTCAACATCACCAAGAAGTTTCTAACACTTCTTTCTAGTTTTCATCTGAGGATACTTCCTTGTCACCGTAAGCTTCATTACGTTCAGAATATCCCATGCAGATTCCAGAAATGTGTTAGCAATGAACAGGAAGACAAACGTGTAACTCTGTGAGTTGCATAACACATCGAAATGCAGTTTCTCAGAAGCTTCTTTCCAGTTTTGATCTGAGGTTATTTCCTTTTTCACCTAGCCCCCAATGAGCTCCCAAATATCATTGCAGAACACAAGATAACAAGTTAGCAAACTGTTCCAAGAAGGGAAGGTGGAACTCTTGTGATGAAGTCACACATCAGAAAGCAATCTCTCAGTAAGCTTCTCTCTAGTTATTATCTGAAGATATATCCTTTTTCACATGGGCCCCTATGGGCTCCCAAATCTCACTTGCAAATTCCACGAAAGAGTGTTAGCAAACTGCTTCCTGAGAGACTAGCAGTAACTCTGGGAGGAATTCAGAGAGCGAAGAAGTTTCTCAGAAACTTCTTCCACGATTTGAACTGATGATATTTCCTTTATCCCGCAGCCTCAATGCGATTCAAAGAATCCTCCTCAGGTTCCTCAAAAACACTGATAGTGGACTGCTGCATGAAACATAAGTGTAACTCTGAGAGATGAATTCACACATCACCAAGAAGTTTCTAACAAAGCTTCTTTCTAGTTTTCATCTGAGGATACTTCTTTTCACCGTAAGCTTCTTACGTTCAGAATTATCCCATTGCGATTTCCGAAAACTGTGTTAGCAAACTGAACCTGAAGACAAACGTGTACCTGTGAGTTGCATTCACACATCGAAATGCAGTTTCTCAGAAGGCTTCTTTCCAGTTTTGATCTGATTTATTTCCTTTTTCACCATAGCCCACAATGAGCTCCCAATATCACTTTGCAGAACACAAGATCAGAGTAGCAAACTGTTCCAAGAGGGAAGGGTGGAACTCTGTGTGATGAAGTCACATCAGAAAGCAATCTCTCAGTAAGCTTCTCTCTAGTTATATCTGAAGATATCCTTTTTCACCATGGCCCCTAGGGCTCCCAAATCTCACTTTGCAGATCCACGAAAAGAGTGTTAGCAAACTGCTCCTGAGAACTAAGCAGTAACTCTGGGAGAGGAATTCAAGAGCAGAAAGAAGTTTCTCAGAAAGCTTCTTTCACGATTTGAACTGATGATATTTCCTTTATCACCGCAGGCCTCAATGGATTCAAAGATTCCTCCTCAGGTTCCTAAAAAACACTGATAGTGGACTGCGCATGAAACATAAGTGTACTGACTGAGATGAATTCACACATCCCAAGAAGTTTCTAACAAAGCTTCTTTCTGTTTTCATCTGAGGATATTTCCTTTTCACCGTAATTTCATTACTTTCAGAAGTATCCCATTGCAGATTTCCAGAAAACTGTGTTAGCAAACTAAACACGAAGACAAACTTGTAACTCTGTGAGTTGCATTCAACCACGAAATGCAGTTTCTCAGAAGGCTTCTTTCCAGTTTTGATCTGAGGTTATTTCTTTTTCACCATAGCCCCATGAGCTCCCAAATATCACTTTGCAGAACACAAGATAACAGAGTTAGCACTGTTCCAAGAAGGGAAGGGTGGAACTCTGTGATGAAGTCACACTCGAAAGCAATCTCTCAGTAAGCTTCTCTCTAGTTATTATCTGAAGAATATCCTTTTTCACCATGGGCCCCTATGGGCTCCCAAATCTCACTTTGCAGATTCCACGAAAAGAGTGTTAGCAAACTGCTTCCTGAGAAACTAGCAGTAACTCTGGGAGAGGAATTCAGAGCAGCAAAGAATTTCTCAAAAGCTTCTTTCACGATTTGAACTGATGATATTTCCTTTATCACCGCACCTCAATGCATTCAAGAAGTCCTCCTCAGTTTCCTAAAAACACTGATAGTGGACTGCTGCTGAAACTAAGTGTAACTCTGAGAGATGAATTCACACATCACCAAGAAGTTTCTAACAAAGCTTCTTTCTAGTTTTCATCTGAGGATACTTCCTTGTCACCGTAAGCTTCATTACGTTCAGAAGTCTCCCATTGCAGATTTCCAGAAAACTGTGTTAGCAAACTGAACACTGAAGACAACTGTAACTCTGTGAGTTGCATTCACACATCGAAATGCAGTTTCTCAGAAGGCTCTTTCCAGTTTTGATTGAGGTTATTTCCTTTTTCACCATAGCCCACAATGAGCCCCAAATATCACTTGCAGAACACAGATAACAGAGTTAGCAAACTGTTCCAAGAAGGAAGGGTGGAACTCTGTGTGATGAAGTCACACATCAGAAAGCAATCTCTCAGTAAGCTTCTCTCTAGTTATTATCTGAAGATATCCTTTTTCACCATGGGCCCATAGGCTCCCAAATCTCATTTGAGATTCCACGAAAAGAGTGTTGGCCAACTGCTTCCTGAGAACTAAGCAGTAACTCTGGGAGAGGAATTCAGAGAGCAGAAAGAAGTTTCTCAGAATGCTTCTTTCACTATTTGAACTGATGATATTTCCTTTATCACCGCAGGCCTCAATGCGATTCAAAGAAGTCCTCCTCAGGTTCCTCAAAAACACTGATAGTGGACTGCTGCATGAAACTTAAGTGTAACTCTGAGAGATGAATTCACACATCACCAAGAAGTTTCTAACAAAACTTCTTTCTAGTTTTCATCTGAGGATACATCGTTTGTCACCGTAAGCTTCATGACGTTCAGAAGTATCCCATTGCAGATTTCCAGAAAACTGTGTTAGCAAACTGAACACTGAAGACAAACCTGTAACTCTGTGAGTTGCATTCACACATCGAAATGCAGTTTCTCAGAAGGCTTCTTTCCAGTTTTGATCTGAGGATATTTCCTTTTTTACCATAGCCCACAATGAGCTCCCAAATATCACTTTGCAGAACACAAGATACCAGAGTTAGCAAACTGTTCCAAGAAGGGAAGGGTGGAACTCTGTGTTGAAGTCACACATCAGAAAGCAATCTCTCAGTAAGCTCTCTCTATTATATCTGAGATTATATCCTTTTCACCATGAGCCCCTAAGCTCCCAAATCTCCTTGCAGATACGAAAGATTTTTGCAAAATTTCTATGACCTTTTCTCGATGTGTTTCTTTTGCGTCAAAGCTCTTAGTTAATTAACATTTGTCAATTTGCTTTGCGCTGTTTGGTGTTTAACTGAATCCTTCCCCTGCCTATGCCTGATGTCTACCTAGATTTCTCTAGGTTTTTATGGTATAGTCACATTTAGTCTCAATCCTCTGATAATCTCGTAAGGGGTAAGAGGTCCATTTCGCTTTCTACTAGGCTGCCATTTCCAGCACATTATAATAGGAGCCTTCCATTTTGTTTCTCTCATTTTGTCAAAGATCAAGGCTGTAGATGTTGGTATTATTCTGAGACTTGTTTGTCCTTGATCTATATCCGGGCATCATTCTGTGGACTGTAGCCTTTAGTATAGTTGAGTCAGGTGCGTACGCCCCACTTGTCCTTTGACTTAGGATTGTCTTGGCATGCGGCTCTTTTTTCCATATGAACTTTAAGCAGTTTTTCCAATCTGTGAAGAAACTCATGGTAGCTTATGGGGATGGCATTGAATCTATAAAATACCTTGGGGGTCCCTATGGCCTATTTCACGATATTGATTCTTCCTATCCCTGAGCATGTTATGTTCATTCCATTTGTTGTGTCCTCTTTTCTTCACTGAGCATGTTTGGAGTTCTCCTTGAAGAGTCCTACATCCCTTGTAAGCTGGATTCCTAGATATTTTATTCTCTTTGAAGCAATTGTGAATGGAAGTTCCTTCCTGATTTGGCTCTCTGCTTGTCTGTTACTGGTGTATAAGAATGCTTGTGATTTTTGCACATTAATTTTGTATCCTGAGACTTTGCTGAAGTTGCTTATCAGCTTAAGGAGATTTTGGGCTGAGACGATGGGGTTTTCTAAATATACAATCATGTCATCTGCAAACAGGGACAATTTGACTTCTTCTTTTCCTAACTGGATACCCTTGATTTCTTTCTCTTGCCTGATTGCCCTAGCCAGAACTTCCAACACTATGTTGAATAGGAGTGGTGAGAGAGGGCATCCCTGTCTTGTGCCAGTTTTGAGAAAATTTTTGCAACCTACTCATCTGACAAAGGGCTAATATCCAGAATCTACAAAGAACTCAAACAAATATACGAGAAAAAAACAAACAACCCCATCAAAAAGTGGGGAAAGGATATGAACAGACATTTCTCAAAAGAAGATATTCATACAGCCAACAGACACATGAAAAAATGCTCATCATCACTCGCCATCAGAGAAATGCAAATCAAAACCACAATGAGATACCATCTCACACCAGTTAGAATGGCAATCATTAAGAAGTCAGGAAACAACAGGTGTTGGAGAGGATGTGGAGAAATAGGAACACTTTTACACTGTTGGTGGGATTGTAAACTAGTTCAACCATTATGGAAAACAGTATGGCAATTCCTCAAGGATCTAGAACTAGATGTACCATATGACCCAGCCATCCCACTACTGGGTATATACCCAAAGGATTATAAATTATTCTACTACAAAGACACATGTACACGTATGTTTATTGCGGCACTATTCACAATAGCAAAGACTTGGAATCAACCCAAATGTCCATCTGTGACAGACTGGATTAAGAAAATGTGGCACATATACACCATGGAATACTATGCAGCCATAAAAAAGGATGAGTTTGCGTCCTTTGTAGGGACATGGATGCAGCTGGAAACCATCATTCTTAGCAAACTATCACCAGAAGAGAAAACCAAACACCGCATGTTCTCACTCATAGGTGGGAACTGAACAATGAGATCACTTGGACTCGGGAAGGGGAACATCACGCACTGGGGCCTATCATGGGGAGGGGGGAGGGGGGAGGAGGGAGGGCTTGCATTGGGGAGTTATACAAGATATAAATGATGAATTGATGGGTGCTGACGAGTTGATGGGTGCAGCACACCAACATGGCATAAGTATACATATGTAACAAACCTGCACGTTATGCACATATACCCTAGAACTTAAATTAAAAAAAAAAAAAAAAGTCACCTACCCTTAAGAGGATCATGCTCTGCTCTCATAATATCAATAAGGGAATTTTCCAAAGAGTGCATATTCAAACTGTCATACATTCTACTTCGATCCTGGAAGAGAAGAGGAAAAAAGGCATTATAATCTATGCATTTTCAAAACGTGATTATAAAAATACTATCTAAATTCTCTTACATAAAAGAGGACATCTGATTAATATATTACTAATTAATCTGTATCCCACAAAAACACCAGTAACTACAGATCTCATGAGCCACAATGTTCCTTGTATTGGAGGACATTATTTTCAGGACACTTATCTCTTAAATCTTTTATCAAAAGCAATCTAATTTTATTGGCAATACTAATGCAAAACAGTAAAATAATTTCTATGGTTACCTTTCTCTAAAAAAAAAAAAAAAAAAAAAATTAATTCAAATGGATCAAAGACCTAAATGTAAGAGCTACAGTTATACCTCTCTTAGAAGAAAACATAGGTGTAAATCCTGTGACCTTGGACTAGGCAGTGTTTTCTTACCTGTAACACCAAAGCATACGCAGCAACAATAAAAATGGGTGAATGGACCTCATCAAAATGAAAAACTTGTGTGTGTCAAAGAACACTATCCACAAGGTGAAAAGACAACCCACAGAATGGGACAAAAATATTTGAAAGTGTGTATCTGGTAAGAGTCTAACATCCAGAATATACAAAGAACTCTTACAATTCAACAGTAATAAAAATGTTCTGGAATTAGAGTGATAATAGTTGCACGAACTTGTAAAGGTACTAAAAACCACTGAACTGTTTTCAAATGGTGATTTTTATGATATGTGAATATCAATTAAAATATTTTTGACAGAAAAAAAAAAAAAAGAGTGTTAGCAAACTGCTTCCTGAGAACTAAGCAGTAACTCTGGGAGAGGAATTCAGAGAGCAGAAAGAAGTTTCTCAGAAAGCTTCTTTCACGATTTGAACTGATGATATTTCCTTTATCACCGCAGGCCTCAATGCGATTCAAAGAAGTCCTCCTCAGGTTCCTCAACAACACTGATAGTGGACTGCTGCATGAAACATAAGTGTAACTCTGAGAGATGAATTCACACATCACCAAGAAGTTTCTAACAAAGCTTCCTTCTAGTTTTCATCTGAGGATACTTTCTTTGACACCGTAAGCTTCATTACTTTCAGATGTATCCCATTGCAGATGTCCAGAAAACTGTGTTAGCAAACTGAACACTGAAGACAAATGTGTAACTCTGTGAGTTGCATTCACACATCAAATGCAGTTTCTCAGAAGGCTTCTTTCCAGTTTTGATCTGAGGTTATTTCCTTTTTCACCATAGCCCACAATGAGCTCCCAAATATCACTTTGCAGAACACAAGATAACAGAGTTAGCAAACTGTTCCAAGAAGGGAAGGGTGGAACTCTGTGTGATGAAGTCACACATCAGAAAGCAATCTCTCAGTAAGCTTCTCTCTGGTTATTATCTGAAGATATATCCTTTTTCACCATGGGCCCCTATGGGCTCCCAAATCTCACTTTGCAGATTCCACGAAAAGAGTGTTAGCAAACTGCTTCCTGAGAACTAAGCAGTCACTCTGGGAGAGGAATTCAGAGAGCAGAAAGAAGTTTCTCAGAAAGCTTCTTTCACGATTTGAACTGATGATATTTCCTTTATCACCGCAGGCCTCAATGCGATTCAAAGAAGTCCTCCTCAGGTTCCTCAAAAACACTGATAGTGGACTGCTGCATGAAACATAAGTGTAACTCTGAGAGATGAATTCACACATCACCAAGAAGTTTCTAACAAAGCTTCCTTCTAGTTTTCATCTGAGGATACTTTCTTTGACACCGTAAGCTTCATTACTTTCAGATGTATCCCATTGCAGATGTCCAGAAAACTGTGTTAGCAAACTGAACACTGAAGACAAATGTGTAACTCTGTGAGTTGCATTCACACATCAAATGCAGTTTCTCAGAAGGCTTCTTTCCAGTTTTGATCTGAGGTTATTTCCTTTTTCACCATAGCCCACAATGAGCTCCCAAATATCACTTTACAGAACACAAGATAACAGAGTTAGCAAACTGTTCCAAGAAGGGAAGGGTGGAACTCTGTGTGATGAAGTCACACATCAGAAAGCAATCTCTCAGTAAGCTTCTCTCTAGTTATTATCTGAAGATATATCCTTTTTCACCATGGGCCCCTATGGGCTCCCAAATCTCACTTTGCAGATTCCACGAAAAGAGTGTTAGCAAACTGCTTCCTGAGAACTAAGCAGTAACTCTGGGAGAGGAATTCAGAGAGCAGAAAGAAGTTTCTCAGAAAGCTTCTTTCACGATTTGAACTGATGATATTTCCTTTATCACCGCAGGCCTCAATGCGATTCAAAGAAGTCCTCCTCAGGTTCCTCAAAAACACTGATAGTGGACTGCTGCATGAAACATAAGTGTAACTCTGAGAGATGAATTCACACATCACCAAGAAGTTTCTAACAAAGCTTCTTTCTAGTTTTCATCTGAGGATACTTCCTTTGTCACCGTAAGCTTCATTACGTTCAGAAGTATCCCATTGCAGATTTCCAGAAAACTGTGTTAGCAAACTGAACACTGAAGACAAACGTGTAACTCTGTGAGTTGCATTCACACATCGAAATGCAGTTTCTCAGAAGGCTTCTTTCCAGTTTTGATCTGAGGTTATTTCCTTTTTCACCATAGCCCACAATGAGCTCCCAAATATCACTTTGCAGAACACAAGATAACAGAGTTAGCAAACTGTTCCAAGAAGGGAAGGGTGGAACTCTGTGTGATGAAGTCACACATCAGAAAGCAATCTCTCAGTAAGCTTCTCTCTAGTTATTATCTGAAGATATATCCTTTTTCACCATGGGCCCCTATGGGCTCCCAAATCTCACTTTGCAGATTCCACGAAAAGAGTGTTAGCAAACTGCTTCCTGAGAACTAAGCAGTAACTCTGGGAGAGGAATTCAGAGAGCAGAAAGAAGTTTCTCAGAAAGCTTCTTTCACGATTTGAACTGATGATATTTCCTTTATCACCGCAGGCCTCAATGCGATTCAAAGAAGTCCTCCTCAGGTTCCTCAAAAACACTGATAGTGGACTGCTGCATGAAACATAAGTGTAACTCTGAGAGATGAATTCACACATCACCAAGAAGTTTCTAACAAAGCTTCTTTCTAGTTTTCATCTGAGGATACTTCCTTTGTCACCGTAAGCTTCATTACGTTCAGAAGTATCCCATTGCAGATTTCCAGAAAACTGTGTTAGCAAACTGAACACTGAAGACAAACGTGTAACTCTGTGAGTTGCATTCACACATCGAAATGCAGTTTCTCAGAAGGCTTCTTTCCAGTTTTGATCTGAGGTTATTTCCTTTTTCACCATAGCCCACAATGAGCTCCCAAATATCACTTTGCAGAACACAAGATAACAGAGTTAGCAAACTGTTCCAAGAAGGGAAGGGTGGAACTCTGTGTGATGAAGTCACACATCAGAAAGCAATCTCTCAGTAAGCTTCTCTCTAGTTATTATCTGAAGATATATCCTTTTTCACCATGGGCCCCTATGGGCTCCCAAATCTCACTTTGCAGATTCCACGAAAAGAGTGTTAGCAAACTGCTTCCTGAGAACTAAGCAGTAACTCTGGGAGAGGAATTCAGAGAGCAGAAAGAAGTTTCTCAGAAAGCTTCTTTCACGATTTGAACTGATGATATTTCCTTTATCACCGCAGGCCTCAATGCGATTCGAAGAAGTCCTCCTCAGGTTCCTCAAAAACACTGATAGTGGACTGCTGCATGAAACATAAGTGTAACTCTGAGAGATGAATTCACACATCACCAAGAAGTTTCTAACAAAGCTTCTTTCTAGTTTTCATCTGAGGATACTTCCTTTGTCACCGTAAGCTTCATTACGTTCAGAAGTATCCCACTGGCAGATTTCCAGAAAACTGTGTTAGCAAACTGAACACTGAAGACAAACGTGTAACTCTGTGAGTTGCATTCACACATCGAAATGCAGTTTCTCAGAAGGCTTCTTTCCAGTTTTGATCTGAGGTTATTTCCTTTTTCACCATAGCCCACAATGAGCTCCCAAATATCACTTTGCAGAACACAAGATAACAGAGTTAGCAAACTGTTCCAAGAAGGGAAGGGTGGAACTCTGTGTGATGAAGTCACACATCAGAAAGCAATCTCTCAGTAAGCTTCTCTCTAGTTATTATCTGAAGATATATCCTTTTTCACCATGGGCCCCTATGGGCTCCCAAATCTCACTTTGCAGATTCCACGAAAAGAGTGTTAGCAAACTGCTTCCTGAGAACTAAGCAGTAACTCTGGGAGAGGAATTCAGAGAGCAGAAAGAAGTTTCTCAGAAAGCTTCTTTCACGATTTGAACTGATGATATTTCCTTTATCACCGCAGGCCTCAATGCGATTCAAAGAAGTCCTCCTCAGGTTCCTCAAAAACACTGATAGTGGACTGCTGCATGAAACATAAGTGTAACTCTGAGAGATGAATTCACACATCACCAAGAAGTTTCTAACAAAGCTTCTTTCTAGTTTTCATCTGAGGATACTTCCTTTGTCACCGTAAGCTTCATTACGTTCAGAAGTATCCCATTGCAGATTTCCAGAAAACTGTGTTAGCAAACTGAACACTGAAGACAAACGTGTAACTCTGTGAGTTGCATTCACACATCGAAATGCAGTTTCTCAGAAGGCTTCTTTCCAGTTTTGATCTGAGGTTATTTCCTTTTTCACCATAGCCCACAATGAGCTCCCAAATATCACTTTGCAGAACACAAGATAACAGAGTTAGCAAACTGTTCCAAGAAGGGAAGGGTGGAACTCTGTGTGATGAAGTCACACATCAGAAAGCAATCTCTCAGTAAGCTTCTCTCTAGTTATTATCTGAAGATATATCCTTTTTCACCATGGGCCCCTATGGGCTCCCAAATCTCACTTTGCAGATTCCACGAAAAGAGTGTTAGCAAACTGCTTCCTGAGAACTAAGCAGTAACTCTGGGAGAGGAATTCAGAGAGCAGAAAGAAGTTTCTCAGAAAGCTTCTTTCACGATTTGAACTGATGATATTTCCTTTATCACCGCAGGCCTCAATGCGATTCAAAGAAGTCCTCCTCAGGTTCCTCAAAAACACTGATAGTGGACTGCTGCATGAAACATAAGTGTAACTCTGAGAGATGAATTCACACATCACCAAGAAGTTTCTAACAAAGCTTCTTTCTAGTTTTCATCTGAGGATACTTCCTTTGTCACCGTAAGCTTCATTACGTTCAGAAGTATCCCATTGCAGATTTCCAGAAAACTGTGTTAGCAAACTGAACACTGAAGACAAACGTGTAACTCTGTGAGTTGCATTCACACATCGAAATGCAGTTTCTCAGAAGGCTTCTTTCCAGTTTTGATCTGAGGTTATTTCCTTTTTCACCATAGCCCACAATGAGCTCCCAAATATCACTTTGCAGAACACAAGATAACAGAGTTAGCAAACTGTTCCAAGAAGGGAAGGGTGGAACTCTGTGTGATGAAGTCACACATCAGAAAGCAATCTCTCAGTAAGCTTCTCTCTAGTTATTATCTGAAGATATATCCTTTTTCACCATGGGCCCCTATGGGCTCCCAAATCTCACTTTGCAGATTCCACGAAAAGAGTGTTAGCAAACTGCTTCCTGAGAACTAAGCAGTAACTCTGGGAGAGGAATTCAGAGAGCAGAAAGAAGTTTCTCAGAAAGCTTCTTTCACGATTTGAACTGATGATATTTCCTTTATCACCGCAGGCCTCAATGCGATTCAAAGAAGTCCTCCTCAGGTTCCTCAAAAACACTGATAGTGGACTGCTGCATGAAACATAAGTGTAACTCTGAGAGATGAATTCACACATCACCAAGAAGTTTCTAACAAAGCTTCTTTCTAGTTTTCATCTGAGGATACTTCCTTTGTCACCGTAAGCTTCATTACGTTCAGAAGTATCCCATTGCAGATTTCCAGAAAACTGTGTTAGCAAACTGAACACTGAAGACAAACGTGTAACTCTGTGAGTTGCATTCACACATCGAAATGCAGTTTCTCAGAAGGCTTCTTTCCAGTTTTGATCTGAGGTTATTTCCTTTTTCACCATAGCCCACAATGAGCTCCCAAATATCACTTTGCAGAACACAAGATAACAGAGTTAGCAAACTGTTCCAAGAAGGGAAGGGTGGAACTCTGTGTGATGAAGTCACACATCAGAAAGCAATCTCTCAGTAAGCTTCTCTCTAGTTATTATCTGAAGATATATCCTTTTTCACCATGGGCCCCTATGGGCTCCCAAATCTCATTTGGCAGATTCCACGAAAAGAGTGTTAGCCAACTGCTTCCTGAGAACTAAGCAGTAACTCTGGGAGAGGAATTCAGAGAGCAGAAAGAAGTTTCTCAGAAAGCTTCTTTCACGATTTGAACTGATGATATTTCCTTTATCACCGCAGGCCTCAATGCGATTCAAAGAAGTCCTCCTCAGGTTCCTCAAAAACACTGATAGTGGACTGCTGCATGAAACTAAGTGTAACTCTGAGAGATGAATTCACACATCACCAAGAAGTTTCTAACAAAGCTTCTTTCTAGTTTTCATCTGAGGATACATCGTTTGTCACCGTAAGCTTCATGACGTTCAGAAGTATCCCATTGCAGATTTCCAGAAAACTGTGTTAGCAAACTGAACACTGAAGACAAACCTGTAACTCTGTGAGTTGCATTCACACATCGAAATGCAGTTTCTCAGAAGGCTTCTTTCCAGTTTAAATAGGGAATCCTTTCCCCATTTCTTGTTTCTCTCAGGTTTGTCAAAGATCAGATGGCTGTAGATGTGTGTATTATTTCTGAGGACTCTGTTCTGTTCCATTGATCTATATCTCTGTTTTGGTACCAGTACCATGCTGTTTTGGTGACTGTAGCCTTGTAGTATAGTTTGAAGTCAGGTAGCGTGACGCCTCCAGCTTTGTCCTTTTGACTTAGGATTGTCTTGGCAATGCGGGCTCTTTTTTGGTTCCATATGAACTTTAAAGCAGTTTTTTCCAATTCTGTGAAGAAACTCATTGGTAGCTTGATGGGGATGGCATTGAATCTATAAATAACCTTGGGGAGTATGGCCATTTTCACGATATTGATTCTTCCTATCCATGAGCATGGTATGTTCTTCCATTTGTTTGTGTCCTCTTTTCTTTCACTGAGCAGTGGTTTGTAGTTCTCCTTGAAGAGGTCCTTTACATCCCTTGTAAGCTGGATTCCTAGATATTTTATTCTCTTTGAAGCAATTGTGAATGGAAGTTCATTCCTGATTTGGCTCTCTGCTTGTCTGTTACTGGTGTATAAGAATGCTTGTGATTTTTGCACATTAATTTTGTATCCTGAGACTTTGCTGAAGTTGCTTATCAGCTTAAGGAGATTTTGGGCTGAGACGATGGGGTTTTCTAAATATACAATCATGTCATCTGCAAACAGGGACAATTTGACTTCTTCTTTTCCTAACTGGATACCCTTGATTTCTTTCTCTTGCCTGATTGCCCTAGCCAGAACTTCCAACACTATGTTGAATAGGAGTGGTGAGAGAGGGCATCCCTGTCTTGTGCCAGTTTTGAGAAAATTTTTGCAACCTACTCATCTGACAAAGGGCTAATATCCAGAATCTACAAAGAACTCAAACAAATATACGAGAAAAAAACAAACAACCCCATCAAAAAGTGGGGAAAGGATATGAACAGACATTTCTCAAAAGAAGATATTCATACAGCCAACAGACACATGAAAAAATGCTCATCATCACTCGCCATCAGAGAAATGCAAATCAAAACCACAATGAGATACCATCTCACACCAGTTAGAATGGCAATCATTAAGAAGTCAGGAAACAACAGGTGTTGGAGAGGATGTGGAGAAATAGGAACACTTTTACACTGTTGGTGGGATTGTAAACTAGTTCAACCATTATGGAAAACAGTATGGCAATTCCTCAAGGATCTAGAACTAGATGTACCATATGACCCAGCCATCCCACTACTGGGTATATACCCAAAGGATTATAAATTATTCTACTACAAAGACACATGTACACGTATGTTTATTGCGGCACTATTCACAATAGCAAAGACTTGGAATCAACCCAAATGTCCATCTGTGACAGACTGGATTAAGAAAATGTGGCACATATACACCATGGAATACTATGCAGCCATAAAAAAGGATGAGTTTGCGTCCTTTGTAGGGACATGGATGCAGCTGGAAACCATCATTCTTAGCAAACTATCACCAGAAGAGAAAACCAAACACCGCATGTTCTCACTCATAGGTGGGAACTGAACAATGAGATCACTTGGACTCGGGAAGGGGAACATCACGCACTGGGGCCTATCATGGGGAGGGGGGAGGGGGGAGGAGGGAGGGCTTGCATTGGGGAGTTATACAAGATATAAATGATGAATTGATGGGTGCTGACGAGTTGATGGGTGCAGCACACCAACATGGCATAAGTATACATATGTAACAAACCTGCACGTTATGCACATATACCCTAGAACTTAAATTAAAAAAAAAAAAAAAAGTCACCTACCCTTAAGAGGATCATGCTCTGCTCTCATAATATCAATAAGGGAATTTTCCAAAGAGTGCATATTCAAACTGTCATACATTCTACTTCGATCCTGGAAGAGAAGAGGAAAAAAGGCATTATAATCTATGCATTTTCAAAACGTGATTATAAAAATACTATCTAAATTCTCTTACATAAAAGAGGACATCTGATTAATATATTACTAATTAATCTGTATCCCACAAAAACACCAGTAACTACAGATCTCATGAGCCACAATGTTCCTTGTATTGGAGGACATTATTTTCAGGACACTTATCTCTTAAATCTTTTATCAAAAGCAATCTAATTTTATTGGCAATACTAATGCAAAACAGTAAAATAATTTCTATGGTTACCTTTCTCTAAAAAAAAAAAAAAAAAAAAAATTAATTCAAATGGATCAAAGACCTAAATGTAAGAGCTACAGTTATACCTCTCTTAGAAGAAAACATAGGTGTAAATCCTGTGACCTTGGACTAGGCAGTGTTTTCTTACCTGTAACACCAAAGCATACGCAGCAACAATAAAAATGGGTGAATGGACCTCATCAAAATGAAAAACTTGTGTGTGTCAAAGAACACTATCCACAAGGTGAAAAGACAACCCACAGAATGGGACAAAAATATTTGAAAGTGTGTATCTGGTAAGAGTCTAACATCCAGAATATACAAAGAACTCTTACAATTCAACAGTAATAAAAATGTTCTGGAATTAGAGTGATAATAGTTGCAAGAACTTGTAAAGGTACTAAAAACCACTGAACTGTTTTCAAATGGTGATTTTTATGATATGTGAATATCAATTAAAATATTTTTGACAGAAAAAAAAAAAAAAAAGAGTGTTAGCAAACTGCTTCCTGAGAACTAAGCAGTAACTCTGGGAGAGGAATTCAGTGAGCAGAAAGAAGTTTCTCAGAAAGCTTCTTTCACGATTTGAACTGATGATATTTCCTTTATCACCGCAGGCCTCAATGCGATTCAAAGAAGTCCTCCTCAGGTTCCTCAAAAACACTGATAGTGGACTGCTGCATGAAACATAAGTGTAACTCTGAGAGATGAATTCACACATCACCAAGAAGTTTCTAACAAAGCTTCTTTCTAGTTTTCATCTGAGGATACTTCCTTTGTCACCGTAAGCTTCATTACGTTCAGAAGTATCCCATTGCAGATTTCCAGAAAACTGTGTTAGCAAACTGAACACTGAAGACAAACGTGTAACTCTGTGAGTTGCATTCACACATCGAAATGCAGTTTCTCAGAAGGCTTCTTTCCAGTTTTGATCTGAGGTTATTTCCTTTTTCACCATAGCCCACAATGAGCTCCCAAATATCACTTTGCAGAACACAAGATAACAGAGTTAGCAAACTGTTCCAAGAAGGGAAGGGTGGAACTCTGTGTGATGAAGTCACACATCAGAAAGCAATCTCTCAGTAAGCTTCTCTCTAGTTATTATCTGAAGATATATCCTTTTTCACCATGGGCCCCTATGGGCTCCCAAATCTCACTTTGCAGATTCCACGAAAAGAGTGTTAGCAAACTGCTTCCTGAGAACTAAGCAGTAACTCTGGGAGAGGAATTCAGAGAGCAGAAAGAAGTTTCTCAGAAAGCTTCTTTCACGATTTGAACTGATGATATTTCCTTTATCACCGCAGGCCTCAATGCGATTCAAAGAAGTCCTCCTCAGGTTCCTCAAAAACACTGATAGTGGACTGCTGCATGAAACATAAGTGTAACTCTGAGAGATGAATTCACACATCACCAAGAAGTTTCTAACAAAGCTTCTTTCTAGTTTTCATCTGAGGATACTTCCTTTGTCACCGTAAGCTTCATTACGTTCAGAAGTATCCCATTGCAGATTTCCAGAAAACTGTGTTAGCAAACTGAACACTGAAGACAAACGTGTAACTCTGTGAGTTGCATTCACACATCGAAATGCAGTTTCTCAGAAGGCTTCTTTCCAGTTTTGATCTGAGGTTATTTCCTTTTTCACCATAGCCCACAATGAGCTCCCAAATATCACTTTGCAGAACACAAGATAACAGAGTTAGCAAACTGTTCCAAGAAGGGAAGGGTGGAACTCTGTGTGATGAAGTCACACATCAGAAAGCAATCTCTCAGTAAGCTTCTCTCTAGTTATTATCTGAAGATATATCCTTTTTCACCATGGGCCCCTATGGGCTCCCAAATCTCACTTTGCAGATTCCACGAAAAGAGTGTTAGCAAACTGCTTCCTGAGAACTAAGCAGTAACTCTGGGAGAGGAATTCAGAGAGCAGAAAGAAGTTTCTCAGAAAGCTTCTTTCACGATTTGAACTGATGATATTTCCTTTATCACCGCAGGCCTCAATGCGATTCAAAGAAGTCCTCCTCAGGTTCCTCAAAAACACTGATAGTGGACTGCTGCATGAAACATAAGTGTAACTCTGAGAGATGAATTCACACATCACCAAGAAGTTTCTAACAAAGCTTCTTTCTAGTTTTCATCTGAGGATACTTCCTTTGTCACCGTAAGCTTCATTACGTTCAGAAGTATCCCATTGCAGATTTCCAGAAAACTGTGTTAGCAAACTGAACACTGAAGACAAACGTGTAACTCTGTGAGTTGCATTCACACATCGAAATGCAGTTTCTCAGAAGGCTTCTTTCCAGTTTTGATCTGAGGTTATTTCCTTTTTCACCATAGCCCACAATGAGCTCCCAAATATCACTTTGCAGAACACAAGATAACAGAGTTAGCAAACTGTTCCAAGAAGGGAAGGGTGGAACTCTGTGTGATGAAGTCACACATCAGAAAGCAATCTCTCAGTAAGCTTCTCTCTAGTTATTATCTGAAGATATATCCTTTTTCACCATGGGCCCCTATGGGCTCCCAAATCTCACTTTGCAGATTCCACGAAAAGAGTGTTAGCAAACTGCTTCCTGAGAACTAAGCAGTAACTCTGGGAGAGGAATTCAGAGAGCAGAAAGAAGTTTCTCAGAAAGCTTCTTTCACGATTTGAACTGATGATATTTCCTTTATCACCGCAGGCCTCAATGCGATTCAAAGAAGTCCTCCTCAGGTTCCTCAAAAACACTGATAGTGGACTGCTGCATGAAACATAAGTGTAACTCTGAGAGATGAATTCACACATCACCAAGAAGTTTCTAACAAAGCTTCTTTCTAGTTTTCATCTGAGGATACTTCCTTTGTCACCGTAAGCTTCATTACGTTCAGAAGTATCCCATTGCAGATTTCCAGAAAACTGTGTTAGCAAACTGAACACTGAAGACAAACGTGTAACTCTGTGAGTTGCATTCACACATCGAAATGCAGTTTCTCAGAAGGCTTCTTTCCAGTTTTGATCTGAGGTTATTTCCTTTTTCACCATAGCCCACAATGAGCTCCCAAATATCACTTTGCAGAACACAAGATAACAGAGTTAGCAAACTGTTCCAAGAAGGGAAGGGTGGAACTCTGTGTGATGAAGTCACACATCAGAAAGCAATCTCTCAGTAAGCTTCTCTCTAGTTATTATCTGAAGATATATCCTTTTTCACCATGGGCCCCTATGGGCTCCCAAATCTCACTTTGCAGATTCCACGAAAAGAGTGTTAGCAAACTGCTTCCTGAGAACTAAGCAGTAACTCTGGGAGAGGAATTCAGAGAGCAGAAAGAAGTTTCTCAGAAAGCTTCTTTCACGATTTGAACTGATGATATTTCCTTTATCACCGCAGGCCTCAATGCGATTCAAAGAAGTCCTCCTCAGGTTCCTCAAAAACACTGATAGTGGACTGCTGCATGAAACATAAGTGTAACTCTGAGAGATGAATTCACACATCACCAAGAAGTTTCTAACAAAGCTTCTTTCTAGTTTTCATCTGAGGATACTTCCTTTGTCACCGTAAGCTTCATTACGTTCAGAAGTATCCCATTGCAGATTTCCAGAAAACTGTGTTAGCAAACTGAACACTGAAGACAAACGTGTAACTCTGTGAGTTGCATTCACACATCGAAATGCAGTTTCTCAGAAGGCTTCTTTCCAGTTTTGATCTGAGGTTATTTCCTTTTTCACCATAGCCCACAATGAGCTCCCAAATATCACTTTGCAGAACACAAGATAACAGAGTTAGCAAACTGTTCCAAGAAGGGAAGGGTGGAACTCTGTGTGATGAAGTCACACATCAGAAAGCAATCTCTCAGTAAGCTTCTCTCTAGTTATTATCTGAAGATATATCCTTTTTCACCATGGGCCCCTATGGGCTCCCAAATCTCACTTTGCAGATTCCACGAAAAGAGTGTTAGCAAACTGCTTCCTGAGAACTAAGCAGTAACTCTGGGAGAGGAATTCAGAGAGCAGAAAGAAGTTTCTCAGAAAGCTTCTTTCACGATTTGAACTGATGATATTTCCTTTATCACCGCAGGCCTCAATGCGATTCAAAGAAGTCCTCCTCAGGTTCCTCAAAAACACTGATAGTGGACTGCTGCATGAAACATAAGTGTAACTCTGAGAGATGAATTCACACATCACCAAGAAGTTTCTAACAAAGCTTCTTTCTAGTTTTCATCTGAGGATACTTCCTTTGTCACCGTAAGCTTCATTACGTTCAGAAGTATCCCATTGCAGATTTCCAGAAAACTGTGTTAGCAAACTGAACACTGAAGACAAACGTGTAACTCTGTGAGTTGCATTCACACATCGAAATGCAGTTTCTCAGAAGGCTTCTTTCCAGTTTTGATCTGAGGTTATTTCCTTTTTCACCATAGCCCACAATGAGCTCCCAAATATCACTTTGCAGAACACAAGATAACAGAGTTAGCAAACTGTTCCAAGAAGGGAAGGGTGGAACTCTGTGTGATGAAGTCACACATCAGAAAGCAATCTCTCAGTAAGCTTCTCTCTAGTTATTATCTGAAGATATATCCTTTTTCACCATGGGCCCCTATGGGCTCCCAAATCTCACTTTGCAGATTCCACGAAAAGAGTGTTAGCAAACTGCTTCCTGAGAACTAAGCAGTAACTCTGGGAGAGGAATTCAGAGAGCAGAAAGAAGTTTCTCAGAAAGCTTCTTTCACGATTTGAACTGATGATATTTCCTTTATCACCGCAGGCCTCAATGCGATTCAAAGAAGTCCTCCTCAGGTTCCTCAAAAACACTGATAGTGGACTGCTGCATGAAACATAAGTGTAACTCTGAGAGATGAATTCACACATCACCAAGAAGTTTCTAACAAAGCTTCTTTCTAGTTTTCATCTGAGGATACTTCCTTTGTCACCGTAAGCTTCATTACGTTCAGAAGTATCCCATTGCAGATTTCCAGAAAACTGTGTTAGCAAACTGAACACTGAAGACAAACGTGTAACTCTGTGAGTTGCATTCACACATCGAAATGCAGTTTCTCAGAAGGCTTCTTTCCAGTTTTGATCTGAGGTTATTTCCTTTTTCACCATAGCCCACAATGAGCTCCCAAATATCACTTTGCAGAACACAAGATAACAGAGTTAGCAAACTGTTCCAAGAAGGGAAGGGTGGAACTCTGTGTGATGAAGTCACACATCAGAAAGCAATCTCTCAGTAAGCTTCTCTCTAGTTATTATCTGAAGATATATCCTTTTTCACCATGGGCCCCTATGGGCTCCCAAATCTCACTTTGCAGATTCCACGAAAAGAGTGTTAGCAAACTGCTTCCTGAGAACTAAGCAGTAACTCTGGGAGAGGAATTCAGAGAGCAGAAAGAAGTTTCTCAGAAAGCTTCTTTCACGATTTGAACTGATGATATTTCCTTTATCACCGCAGGCCTCAATGCGATTCAAAGAAGTCCTCCTCAGGTTCCTCAAAAACACTGATAGTGGACTGCTGCATGAAACATAAGTGTAACTCTGAGAGATGAATTCACACATCACCAAGAAGTTTCTAACAAAGCTTCTTTCTAGTTTTCATCTGAGGATACTTCCTTTGTCACCGTAAGCTTCATTACGTTCAGAAGTATCCCATTGCAGATTTCCAGAAAACTGTGTTAGCAAACTGAACACTGAAGACAAACGTGTAACTCTGTGAGTTGCATTCACACATCGAAATGCAGTTTCTCAGAAGGCTTCTTTCCAGTTTTGATCTGAGGTTATTTCCTTTTTCACCATAGCCCACAATGAGCTCCCAAATATCACTTTGCAGAACACAAGATAACAGAGTTAGCAAACTGTTCCAAGAAGGGAAGGGTGGAACTCTGTGTGATGAAGTCACACATCAGAAAGCAATCTCTCAGTAAGCTTCTCTCTAGTTATTATCTGAAGATATATCCTTTTTCACCATGGGCCCCTATGGGCTCCCAAATCTCACTTTGCAGATTCCACGAAAAGAGTGTTAGCAAACTGCTTCCTGAGAACTAAGCAGTAACTCTGGGAGAGGAATTCAGAGAGCAGAAAGAAGTTTCTCAGAAAGCTTCTTTCACGATTTGAACTGATGATATTTCCTTTATCACCGCAGGCCTCAATGCGATTCAAAGAAGTCCTCCTCAGGTTCCTCAAAAACACTGATAGTGGACTGCTGCATGAAACATAAGTGTAACTCTGAGAGATGAATTCACACATCACCAAGAAGTTTCTAACAAAGCTTCTTTCTAGTTTTCATCTGAGGATACTTCCTTTGTCACCGTAAGCTTCATTACGTTCAGAAGTATCCCATTGCAGATTTCCAGAAAACTGTGTTAGCAAACTGAACACTGAAGACAAACGTGTAACTCTGTGAGTTGCATTCACACATCGAAATGCAGTTTCTCAGAAGGCTTCTTTCCAGTTTTGATCTGAGGTTATTTCCTTTTTCACCATAGCCCACAATGAGCTCCCAAATATCACTTTGCAGAACACAAGATAACAGAGTTAGCAAACTGTTCCAAGAAGGGAAGGGTGGAACTCTGTGTGATGAAGTCACACATCAGAAAGCAATCTCTCAGTAAGCTTCTCTCTAGTTATTATCTGAAGATATATCCTTTTTCACCATGGGCCCCTATGGGCTCCCAAATCTCACTTTGCAGATTCCACGAAAAGAGTGTTAGCAAACTGCTTCCTGAGAACTAAGCAGTAACTCTGGGAGAGGAATTCAGAGAGCAGAAAGAAGTTTCTCAGAAAGCTTCTTTCACGATTTGAACTGATGATATTTCCTTTATCACCGCAGGCCTCAATGCGATTCAAAGAAGTCCTCCTCAGGTTCCTCAAAAACACTGATAGTGGACTGCTGCATGAAACATAAGTGTAACTCTGAGAGATGAATTCACACATCACCAAGAAGTTTCTAACAAAGCTTCTTTCTAGTTTTCATCTGAGGATACTTCCTTTGTCACCGTAAGCTTCATTACGTTCAGAAGTATCCCATTGCAGATTTCCAGAAAACTGTGTTAGCAAACTGAACACTGAAGACAAACGTGTAACTCTGTGAGTTGCATTCACACATCGAAATGCAGTTTCTCAGAAGGCTTCTTTCCAGTTTTGATCTGAGGTTATTTCCTTTTTCACCATAGCCCACAATGAGCTCCCAAATATCACTTTGCAGAACACAAGATAACAGAGTTAGCAAACTGTTCCAAGAAGGGAAGGGTGGAACTCTGTGTGATGAAGTCACACATCAGAAAGCAATCTCTCAGTAAGCTTCTCTCTAGTTATTATCTGAAGATATATCCTTTTTCACCATGGGCCCCTATGGGCTCCCAAATCTCACTTTGCAGATTCCACGAAAAGAGTGTTAGCAAACTGCTTCCTGAGAACTAAGCAGTAACTCTGGGAGAGGAATTCAGAGAGCAGAAAGAAGTTTCTCAGAAAGCTTCTTTCACGATTTGAACTGATGATATTTCCTTTATCACCGCAGGCCTCAATGCGATTCAAAGAAGTCCTCCTCAGGTTCCTCAAAAACACTGATAGTGGACTGCTGCATGAAACATAAGTGTAACTCTGAGAGATGAATTCACACATCACCAAGAAGTTTCTAACAAAGCTTCTTTCTAGTTTTCATCTGAGGATACTTCCTTTGTCACCGTAAGCTTCATTACGTTCAGAAGTATCCCATTGCAGATTTCCAGAAAACTGTGTTAGCAAACTGAACACTGAAGACAAACGTGTAACTCTGTGAGTTGCATTCACACATCGAAATGCAGTTTCTCAGAAGGCTTCTTTCCAGTTTTGATCTGAGGTTATTTCCTTTTTCACCATAGCCCACAATGAGCTCCCAAATATCACTTTGCAGAACACAAGATAACAGAGTTAGCAAACTGTTCCAAGAAGGGAAGGGTGGAACTCTGTGTGATGAAGTCACACATCAGAAAGCAATCTCTCAGTAAGCTTCTCTCTAGTTATTATCTGAAGATATATCCTTTTTCACCATGGGCCCCTATGGGCTCCCAAATCTCACTTTGCAGATTCCACGAAAAGAGTGTTAGCAAACTGCTTCCTGAGAACTAAGCAGTAACTCTGGGAGAGGAATTCAGAGAGCAGAAAGAAGTTTCTCAGAAAGCTTCTTTCACGATTTGAACTGATGATATTTCCTTTATCACCGCAGGCCTCAATGCGATTCAAAGAAGTCCTCCTCAGGTTCCTCAAAAACACTGATAGTGGACTGCTGCATGAAACATAAGTGTAACTCTGAGAGATGAATTCACACATCACCAAGAAGTTTCTAACAAAGCTTCTTTCTAGTTTTCATCTGAGGATACTTCCTTTGTCACCGTAAGCTTCATTACGTTCAGAAGTATCCCATTGCAGATTTCCAGAAAACTGTGTTAGCAAACTGAACACTGAAGACAAACGTGTAACTCTGTGAGTTGCATTCACACATCGAAATGCAGTTTCTCAGAAGGCTTCTTTCCAGTTTTGATCTGAGGTTATTTCCTTTTTCACCATAGCCCACAATGAGCTCCCAAATATCACTTTGCAGAACACAAGATAACAGAGTTAGCAAACTGTTCCAAGAAGGGAAGGGTGGAACTCTGTGTGATGAAGTCACACATCAGAAAGCAATCTCTCAGTAAGCTTCTCTCTAGTTATTATCTGAAGATATATCCTTTTTCACCATGGGCCCCTATGGGCTCCCAAATCTCACTTTGCAGATTCCACGAAAAGAGTGTTAGCAAACTGCTTCCTGAGAACTAAGCAGTAACTCTGGGAGAGGAATTCAGAGAGCAGAAAGAAGTTTCTCAGAAAGCTTCTTTCACGATTTGAACTGATGATATTTCCTTTATCACCGCAGGCCTCAATGCGATTCAAAGAAGTCCTCCTCAGGTTCCTCAAAAACACTGATAGTGGACTGCTGCATGAAACATAAGTGTAACTCTGAGAGATGAATTCACACATCACCAAGAAGTTTCTAACAAAGCTTCTTTCTAGTTTTCATCTGAGGATACTTCCTTTGTCACCGTAAGCTTCATTACGTTCAGAAGTATCCCATTGCAGATTTCCAGAAAACTGTGTTAGCAAACTGAACACTGAAGACAAACGTGTAACTCTGTGAGTTGCATTCACACATCGAAATGCAGTTTCTCAGAAGGCTTCTTTCCAGTTTTGATCTGAGGTTATTTCCTTTTTCACCATAGCCCACAATGAGCTCCCAAATATCACTTTGCAGAACACAAGATAACAGAGTTAGCAAACTGTTCCAAGAAGGGAAGGGTGGAACTCTGTGTGATGAAGTCACACATCAGAAAGCAATCTCTCAGTAAGCTTCTCTCTAGTTATTATCTGAAGATATATCCTTTTTCACCATGGGCCCCTATGGGCTCCCAAATCTCACTTTGCAGATTCCACGAAAAGAGTGTTAGCAAACTGCTTCCTGAGAACTAAGCAGTAACTCTGGGAGAGGAATTCAGAGAGCAGAAAGAAGTTTCTCAGAAAGCTTCTTTCACGATTTGAACTGATGATATTTCCTTTATCACCGCAGGCCTCAATGCGATTCAAAGAAGTCCTCCTCAGGTTCCTCAAAAACACTGATAGTGGACTGCTGCATGAAACATAAGTGTAACTCTGAGAGATGAATTCACACATCACCAAGAAGTTTCTAACAAAGCTTCTTTCTAGTTTTCATCTGAGGATACTTCCTTTGTCACCGTAAGCTTCATTACGTTCAGAAGTATCCCATTGCAGATTTCCAGAAAACTGTGTTAGCAAACTGAACACTGAAGACAAACGTGTAACTCTGTGAGTTGCATTCACACATCGAAATGCAGTTTCTCAGAAGGCTTCTTTCCAGTTTTGATCTGAGGTTATTTCCTTTTTCACCATAGCCCACAATGAGCTCCCAAATATCACTTTGCAGAACACAAGATAACAGAGTTAGCAAACTGTTCCAAGAAGGGAAGGGTGGAACTCTGTGTGATGAAGTCACACATCAGAAAGCAATCTCTCAGTAAGCTTCTCTCTAGTTATTATCTGAAGATATATCCTTTTTCACCATGGGCCCCTATGGGCTCCCAAATCTCACTTTGCAGATTCCACGAAAAGAGTGTTAGCAAACTGCTTCCTGAGAACTAAGCAGTAACTCTGGGAGAGGAATTCAGAGAGCAGAAAGAAGTTTCTCAGAAAGCTTCTTTCACGATTTGAACTGATGATATTTCCTTTATCACCGCAGGCCTCAATGCGATTCAAAGAAGTCCTCCTCAGGTTCCTCAAAAACACTGATAGTGGACTGCTGCATGAAACATAAGTGTAACTCTGAGAGATGAATTCACACATCACCAAGAAGTTTCTAACAAAGCTTCTTTCTAGTTTTCATCTGAGGATACTTCCTTTGTCACCGTAAGCTTCATTACGTTCAGAAGTATCCCATTGCAGATTTCCAGAAAACTGTGTTAGCAAACTGAACACTGAAGACAAACGTGTAACTCTGTGAGTTGCATTCACACATCGAAATGCAGTTTCTCAGAAGGCTTCTTTCCAGTTTTGATCTGAGGTTATTTCCTTTTTCACCATAGCCCACAATGAGCTCCCAAATATCACTTTGCAGAACACAAGATAACAGAGTTAGCAAACTGTTCCAAGAAGGGAAGGGTGGAACTCTGTGTGATGAAGTCACACATCAGAAAGCAATCTCTCAGTAAGCTTCTCTCTAGTTATTATCTGAAGATATATCCTTTTTCACCATGGGCCCCTATGGGCTCCCAAATCTCACTTTGCAGATTCCACGAAAAGAGTGTTAGCAAACTGCTTCCTGAGAACTAAGCAGTAACTCTGGGAGAGGAATTCAGAGAGCAGAAAGAAGTTTCTCAGAAAGCTTCTTTCACGATTTGAACTGATGATATTTCCTTTATCACCGCAGGCCTCAATGCGATTCAAAGAAGTCCTCCTCAGGTTCCTCAAAAACACTGATAGTGGACTGCTGCATGAAACATAAGTGTAACTCTGAGAGATGAATTCACACATCACCAAGAAGTTTCTAACAAAGCTTCTTTCTAGTTTTCATCTGAGGATACTTCCTTTGTCACCGTAAGCTTCATTACGTTCAGAAGTATCCCATTGCAGATTTCCAGAAAACTGTGTTAGCAAACTGAACACTGAAGACAAACGTGTAACTCTGTGAGTTGCATTCACACATCGAAATGCAGTTTCTCAGAAGGCTTCTTTCCAGTTTTGATCTGAGGTTATTTCCTTTTTCACCATAGCCCACAATGAGCTCCCAAATATCACTTTGCAGAACACAAGATAACAGAGTTAGCAAACTGTTCCAAGAAGGGAAGGGTGGAACTCTGTGTGATGAAGTCACACATCAGAAAGCAATCTCTCAGTAAGCTTCTCTCTAGTTATTATCTGAAGATATATCCTTTTTCACCATGGGCCCCTATGGGCTCCCAAATCTCACTTTGCAGATTCCACGAAAAGAGTGTTAGCAAACTGCTTCCTGAGAACTAAGCAGTAACTCTGGGAGAGGAATTCAGAGAGCAGAAAGAAGTTTCTCAGAAAGCTTCTTTCACGATTTGAACTGATGATATTTCCTTTATCACCGCAGGCCTCAATGCGATTCAAAGAAGTCCTCCTCAGGTTCCTCAAAAACACTGATAGTGGACTGCTGCATGAAACATAAGTGTAACTCTGAGAGATGAATTCACACATCACCAAGAAGTTTCTAACAAAGCTTCTTTCTAGTTTTCATCTGAGGATACTTCCTTTGTCACCGTAAGCTTCATTACGTTCAGAAGTATCCCATTGCAGATTTCCAGAAAACTGTGTTAGCAAACTGAACACTGAAGACAAACGTGTAACTCTGTGAGTTGCATTCACACATCGAAATGCAGTTTCTCAGAAGGCTTCTTTCCAGTTTTGATCTGAGGTTATTTCCTTTTTCACCATAGCCCACAATGAGCTCCCAAATATCACTTTGCAGAACACAAGATAACAGAGTTAGCAAACTGTTCCAAGAAGGGAAGGGTGGAACTCTGTGTGATGAAGTCACACATCAGAAAGCAATCTCTCAGTAAGCTTCTCTCTAGTTATTATCTGAAGATATATCCTTTTTCACCATGGGCCCCTATGGGCTCCCAAATCTCACTTTGCAGATTCCACGAAAAGAGTGTTAGCAAACTGCTTCCTGAGAACTAAGCAGTAACTCTGGGAGAGGAATTCAGAGAGCAGAAAGAAGTTTCTCAGAAAGCTTCTTTCACGATTTGAACTGATGATATTTCCTTTATCACCGCAGGCCTCAATGCGATTCAAAGAAGTCCTCCTCAGGTTCCTCAAAAACACTGATAGTGGACTGCTGCATGAAACATAAGTGTAACTCTGAGAGATGAATTCACACATCACCAAGAAGTTTCTAACAAAGCTTCTTTCTAGTTTTCATCTGAGGATACTTCCTTTGTCACCGTAAGCTTCATTACGTTCAGAAGTATCCCATTGCAGATTTCCAGAAAACTGTGTTAGCAAACTGAACACTGAAGACAAACGTGTAACTCTGTGAGTTGCATTCACACATCGAAATGCAGTTTCTCAGAAGGCTTCTTTCCAGTTTTGATCTGAGGTTATTTCCTTTTTCACCATAGCCCACAATGAGCTCCCAAATATCACTTTGCAGAACACAAGATAACAGAGTTAGCAAACTGTTCCAAGAAGGGAAGGGTGGAACTCTGTGTGATGAAGTCACACATCAGAAAGCAATCTCTCAGTAAGCTTCTCTCTAGTTATTATCTGAAGATATATCCTTTTTCACCATGGGCCCCTATGGGCTCCCAAATCTCACTTTGCAGATTCCACGAAAAGAGTGTTAGCAAACTGCTTCCTGAGAACTAAGCAGTAACTCTGGGAGAGGAATTCAGAGAGCAGAAAGAAGTTTCTCAGAAAGCTTCTTTCACGATTTGAACTGATGATATTTCCTTTATCACCGCAGGCCTCAATGCGATTCAAAGAAGTCCTCCTCAGGTTCCTCAAAAACACTGATAGTGGACTGCTGCATGAAACATAAGTGTAACTCTGAGAGATGAATTCACACATCACCAAGAAGTTTCTAACAAAGCTTCTTTCTAGTTTTCATCTGAGGATACTTCCTTTGTCACCGTAAGCTTCATTACGTTCAGAAGTATCCCATTGCAGATTTCCAGAAAACTGTGTTAGCAAACTGAACACTGAAGACAAACGTGTAACTCTGTGAGTTGCATTCACACATCGAAATGCAGTTTCTCAGAAGGCTTCTTTCCAGTTTTGATCTGAGGTTATTTCCTTTTTCACCATAGCCCACAATGAGCTCCCAAATATCACTTTGCAGAACACAAGATAACAGAGTTAGCAAACTGTTCCAAGAAGGGAAGGGTGGAACTCTGTGTGATGAAGTCACACATCAGAAAGCAATCTCTCAGTAAGCTTCTCTCTAGTTATTATCTGAAGATATATCCTTTTTCACCATGGGCCCCTATGGGCTCCCAAATCTCACTTTGCAGATTCCACGAAAAGAGTGTTAGCAAACTGCTTCCTGAGAACTAAGCAGTAACTCTGGGAGAGGAATTCAGAGAGCAGAAAGAAGTTTCTCAGAAAGCTTCTTTCACGATTTGAACTGATGATATTTCCTTTATCACCGCAGGCCTCAATGCGATTCAAAGAAGTCCTCCTCAGGTTCCTCAAAAACACTGATAGTGGACTGCTGCATGAAACATAAGTGTAACTCTGAGAGATGAATTCACACATCACCAAGAAGTTTCTAACAAAGCTTCTTTCTAGTTTTCATCTGAGGATACTTCCTTTGTCACCGTAAGCTTCATTACGTTCAGAAGTATCCCATTGCAGATTTCCAGAAAACTGTGTTAGCAAACTGAACACTGAAGACAAACGTGTAACTCTGTGAGTTGCATTCACACATCGAAATGCAGTTTCTCAGAAGGCTTCTTTCCAGTTTTGATCTGAGGTTATTTCCTTTTTCACCATAGCCCACAATGAGCTCCCAAATATCACTTTGCAGAACACAAGATAACAGAGTTAGCAAACTGTTCCAAGAAGGGAAGGGTGGAACTCTGTGTGATGAAGTCACACATCAGAAAGCAATCTCTCAGTAAGCTTCTCTCTAGTTATTATCTGAAGATATATCCTTTTTCACCATGGGCCCCTATGGGCTCCCAAATCTCACTTTGCAGATTCCACGAAAAGAGTGTTAGCAAACTGCTTCCTGAGAACTAAGCAGTAACTCTGGGAGAGGAATTCAGAGAGCAGAAAGAAGTTTCTCAGAAAGCTTCTTTCACGATTTGAACTGATGATATTTCCTTTATCACCGCAGGCCTCAATGCGATTCAAAGAAGTCCTCCTCAGGTTCCTCAAAAACACTGATAGTGGACTGCTGCATGAAACATAAGTGTAACTCTGAGAGATGAATTCACACATCACCAAGAAGTTTCTAACAAAGCTTCTTTCTAGTTTTCATCTGAGGATACTTCCTTTGTCACCGTAAGCTTCATTACGTTCAGAAGTATCCCATTGCAGATTTCCAGAAAACTGTGTTAGCAAACTGAACACTGAAGACAAACGTGTAACTCTGTGAGTTGCATTCACACATCGAAATGCAGTTTCTCAGAAGGCTTCTTTCCAGTTTTGATCTGAGGTTATTTCCTTTTTCACCATAGCCCACAATGAGCTCCCAAATATCACTTTGCAGAACACAAGATAACAGAGTTAGCAAACTGTTCCAAGAAGGGAAGGGTGGAACTCTGTGTGATGAAGTCACACATCAGAAAGCAATCTCTCAGTAAGCTTCTCTCTAGTTATTATCTGAAGATATATCCTTTTTCACCATGGGCCCCTATGGGCTCCCAAATCTCACTTTGCAGATTCCACGAAAAGAGTGTTAGCAAACTGCTTCCTGAGAACTAAGCAGTAACTCTGGGAGAGGAATTCAGAGAGCAGAAAGAAGTTTCTCAGAAAGCTTCTTTCACGATTTGAACTGATGATATTTCCTTTATCACCGCAGGCCTCAATGCGATTCAAAGAAGTCCTCCTCAGGTTCCTCAAAAACACTGATAGTGGACTGCTGCATGAAACATAAGTGTAACTCTGAGAGATGAATTCACACATCACCAAGAAGTTTCTAACAAAGCTTCTTTCTAGTTTTCATCTGAGGATACTTCCTTTGTCACCGTAAGCTTCATTACGTTCAGAAGTATCCCATTGCAGATTTCCAGAAAACTGTGTTAGCAAACTGAACACTGAAGACAAACGTGTAACTCTGTGAGTTGCATTCACACATCGAAATGCAGTTTCTCAGAAGGCTTCTTTCCAGTTTTGATCTGAGGTTATTTCCTTTTTCACCATAGCCCACAATGAGCTCCCAAATATCACTTTGCAGAACACAAGATAACAGAGTTAGCAAACTGTTCCAAGAAGGGAAGGGTGGAACTCTGTGTGATGAAGTCACACATCAGAAAGCAATCTCTCAGTAAGCTTCTCTCTAGTTATTATCTGAAGATATATCCTTTTTCACCATGGGCCCCTATGGGCTCCCAAATCTCACTTTGCAGATTCCACGAAAAGAGTGTTAGCAAACTGCTTCCTGAGAACTAAGCAGTAACTCTGGGAGAGGAATTCAGAGAGCAGAAAGAAGTTTCTCAGAAAGCTTCTTTCACGATTTGAACTGATGATATTTCCTTTATCACCGCAGGCCTCAATGCGATTCAAAGAAGTCCTCCTCAGGTTCCTCAAAAACACTGATAGTGGACTGCTGCATGAAACATAAGTGTAACTCTGAGAGATGAATTCACACATCACCAAGAAGTTTCTAACAAAGCTTCTTTCTAGTTTTCATCTGAGGATACTTCCTTTGTCACCGTAAGCTTCATTACGTTCAGAAGTATCCCATTGCAGATTTCCAGAAAACTGTGTTAGCAAACTGAACACTGAAGACAAACGTGTAACTCTGTGAGTTGCATTCACACATCGAAATGCAGTTTCTCAGAAGGCTTCTTTCCAGTTTTGATCTGAGGTTATTTCCTTTTTCACCATAGCCCACAATGAGCTCCCAAATATCACTTTGCAGA